>NW_007383237.1:5159-6003 GCF_000475195.1 Diaphorina citri | reverse complement strand
TTTAGGAGGCGGAAGAGGAGAGAGAAACTTGAAAGGGTTAAACTTTGAAAGTTTAATGTTTAACTGTCATGTCACACTGTCAGCTGTCAGCTGAAATGTTCTCTCTCTCTCTTTCTCTCTCTCTCTCTCTCTCTCTCTCACACTTCCTATCTCTTTCTCCCTTACATTCCCTCCCTTTGTCTCTTTCTCACTTCCTCCTTTTTTTTTCTACTCATTCTATTCCTCTTCTCTTCCTTCTGTTCCTCATTATTGTTTTATTGTTTTCCCCGTCATCCTCCTCTTTCTCCTTTTTCCTTATTTTCGTTTAGATCCCTCTCCTCTTTCTCAGAATATCACACACTCCTTCTTCTTTTTTCCCCGTATTCCGAGGGTATCCCTAAATACGGCCGTACGCACAGGAAACCTTGTTCTGAATGAGTTCACTGTGACACAGGTGTTCTATTATTCTGTTTAAACCACCCTGTATTATTTATTGCAGCAAGTGCTGAATTTATCATCAAACTTTTTAGTTTAACAGCAAAGTTTGTCATCACTTTATCCCAAACTTTGGGTCATTAATAAATACCTACCTCGGTGAAAACGCATGAATATGAGGGTTGTGGACCTGGGATTTCTGCGATGTAGGTGGTATTAGTACGTAGGTAGTGTGTAGTATACCTATATCTACTCGTATTTAGGTAAGGTACGTCTTCTATACCAGTGTTTCTTAATTAGTTTGGCCCGCGGAACCCTTTTCAAAAGGTGAACATCTTTGCGGAACCCTGAACTTTCAAGATTGCACCCCCCACCCCCACAGTTCCCTCTATCAAACCTCTAAAAAAAGCTGTATAAGATGAAATACCTA
>NW_007383237.1:2749-3333 GCF_000475195.1 Diaphorina citri | reverse complement strand
GTGGAGGTGGGTGGAGGTGGAGGTGAGTGGAGGTGGAGGAGCGTGAAGGTAAGTGGAGGTGGAGGTGAGTGGAGGTGGAGGTGAGTGGAGGTAGAGGTGAGTGGAGGTGGAGGTGAGTGGAGGTGGTGGTGCAGTGTGGATGGCACCGTTCAGTCGGTCGACTGTGTGTGCTTCTAATTAGATAATCTCGTTGCCTCGGAAATTATCCTTCAACTAATAGCTACATAGGTAATCCTAATGTTGACATAAATAATAAAAACACCTAGGTAATACATATTGGATATATGGACATCCTCTGTTATTCATTCCTATTCCGGTGTTCTGTGTTAATTAGAACTGGTCAACTTAGTGGTCTCAGAACATGATAGGAATGTCATTGTCTAATACACCGACATTGTCATGGGGACAGTACCCAATATGATCTTGTTATTGGGACTGTATAGCTTATTGTACAGGTGAAATAGTCATTCGGTGATGCAACAATTTGTGCACGGATGAATCATTGATAAGGCCCTATCTAGGATTTTGTCGAGGGGGGGCGAGGTCCAAACACTAATGGACGGGGGGGGGGGGCCTTGGGGAAA
>NW_007383237.1:0-1912 GCF_000475195.1 Diaphorina citri | reverse complement strand
CTATCTCTTGAACAGGCGAACAGGTTTAAGTTTTTGATTCCGATTGAAAAGTTTTGGAAGGTTTTAACAAAAGCGACAAATTCTCACAGATCTTGCTGGAATGTGGAGATATCAACAAAGATAAACTTCCTGTATTAGGTAAAATGAAGAGACTCCATTTTATTGAGAGGCAGTCAGAAAATCTTTCTACTTATAATTAAAAAGGAAAGAAAAAAAAAAAAATATATTCGGTCCCTTGAGTCTTCAAATATCCAGGTTCGACGGTACTTACTAAGGGTATCCCATTGAACTTTGAAAACAAGATAAGTATAGATACTTTGGGGAGTCTAGGTACATAAATATTGCACGTGCTCTGTAATTATCACATGGGATGCCCTGTATGGAAAACTAAACCGTATGTAAAAGCCATAACATGTATCTAAAATATACAGGGTGGTTATAATAAATGTGTAGATAGGTATCTTATGTATACTGGGTCTTCAAAAAGTCTAAACCGCAGTCCAGAAATAACGTTAACGCCAGGTTGAATAACCTGTATCCCTTTCATTTCAAGGGCCAATATGGTCATTAAAAAGATTGTTCTTTTGTAAATCACAATTTACAAATACACAAGTATGTATTTGCAATCCAAAAAATGATGAAATTTTAGATACATGAATAATTGCATGTATGGTTTGAATGTTTGTTACTGGAGAATAGTTCAAACAGTGCCCAAATGTACCAGACGTTGAAATGAAAAAGTGAGAAGTTTTATATGACAAACTATTGTACATGCTACGCCGCGCGCCGCAGGTCGTTTCCGTTTTGTTTAAGTTCAAAATAGGAAGTTATGAAAAAGTGTAAAAAAGGTACCTACCTACTTTGAACGGGCGTGGCCGAAATTGATTTCAATCAAATTCAATCTCCCGAAAATTAAAGAAACACAAGGGTTTCTTGTTTTTCAATATACTATTTTCAGTACACTCTTCAAGAAACATTATTTTTAGTTGAAATTCTCAGCTCACACTGTATATAATTGTATTGTACGACACACTATTTGCTATGCTGTAATAGGTACACCTGTCGGGAAACATACGTTAGAGCACACACACATGCAGACACTGTAGAAGTGTAGAGCAAAAGATATAATGGCTGAGTTCTATCGAGCTATTGAGACTATAATTTAAGCCACAAGATCTCATCCTAAGTTTACAAGTTCGTAATTTAGAACTTTCAGCCTAACCAGGGCCGGAATGAGACCCACCAAACCTACCAAAGAAGAATTGAAGGGCCAAAATCAAGAACGGACTAACCCACAAAATCAGATTTTTTTACTAAGCCACAGTCTGAAACGCACTCTATCCACTAGTAGAGGAACTATAGTAATATCAGCTGTAGTTTATAAGTTTGCCCCTACGCTTAAGGGTGTGTTTATGTACCGGGTTGAGATGAGCTCGGACGAGGTGAGATAGGATATTGTTTCTACAGTTTTGCATTGTGGTAACTTAAGCAAGGATAGCGTGGGAGTGTTGGGCATTTTTTCTAACCCTCTGTCCCGACGGCAATTTTTAAAATTTATTTTATATTTATTTTTGTTTGCTTTGTAATTTGCTTGTTTGTAATATCTAATATAAATAAAAAGTACCTATAATATAAACGTGCAAACTAGAGATAAAAAGTAAAAAATGAATTCAAGTTGCGGAGAAAAAAAATCAAAATTTCGAATTTCCCGCCAACTTTACACGCTCATGAAGGCTCTGTGTTAAGTTACCACATCATTTTCCACACGTCAAGAAAGGACGAGAATGGCCTATCTCAGCCCAGTACATAAACACACCCTAAGCCTCGGAATCGGCTTTTTAGTCCGTCCTCCCTTTATTATTACAATAGTAATAAAAAGGTATAAGGGACGGACTATTGTATTCGCCTCGGT
>NW_007383236.1:0-6005 GCF_000475195.1 Diaphorina citri | reverse complement strand
GGGGGGGGTGGTCCGCGAAGTGATCCTGATTTTCGGAAGTGGTCCGCCAGCCAAGGCTTATTGGGAACCCCTGATCTATTGTGACCAGTGTTTTTTTCCCTGTTTACCTAAACTGGTCCTTGTGATAAGTCCGGTTATGGTAGATATGGGGTTTCAATTTCCTAATTTACTCCGGCCAGAAGTCAGTCCCCTTGATGAGAAGGGTTAGATTCTGGACCTTTGTGCCTAGGTGTAAAAAGTTTTCAGACTCGATGGTTCCAAAGAGTCTGAACCTTTTTCCTTCCAGCGCCTCACATTCAAATAGGATGTGTGTTGCTGTTTCTTCTTCCAGACCACATAGTCTACATTCGACTGGTTCCTCTCTCAGAAGACCCAGTCTTTTGAGATGTTTCCTAAACGGTCCGTGTCCTGTGAGTAAACTCACAATTGTCCTTAGGCGATTCCGGTTCAGGGCCAGCATCTCCTGGGTTAGTTTTTTTGAGTATCCTTCCAAAGTTAGCTTGGAATGCCTCATACCGCTGGCGTTGATCCAGGTTTTGTTTGCTTCATCTTGTACCCACCTTTTGATGTCGGTTCTAATCACACATTTGGGTAGTCCCAACACAGGTTCAGGACCGATGAATTTTTCTTCTGCAGCCTCTCTTGCTAGGAGGTCTTCTGCACTTTCGTTTCCATCGAAGCCCCTATGTCCTGGGATCCATTCCAAATTTACTTTGTTCTGGATTGCCAGTTCACTTAGGTTTTCGATGCATTCCCAGGCTAGTTTGGAACTAACCTTGGGGGATTTGAGGGTGTTCAGAGCAGCTTGGCTGTCCGAGAAAAACGTAATTTGTCTTCCTCTCCAGCCAAGGTCCAGTGCGTGCCTGGCTCCCATAAGTATGGCAAAAAGTTCGGCCTGGTACACTGTGGTGAGCGTTCCTAGGCCGGCTGATTGCCTACAGAAGCCTGGCCCACACAGGCCTGCTCCGGTGCCCTCGTTCATACGAGATCCGTCCGTAAAGTACTTGATGCCCGCATTTAGTATCTTTTGACTTCCTTGTCCTTCCCAGTCGGACCTAGGTCTAACTAGGACTTGGAAAGTGTAGTCAAAATTGTTTTTGGGTGCCATGTGATCCGTTGGCATGTTCTGCTTCAAGATCACTTGTGTTTTATCTAACAGCTCGTGGTATCTGGCAGGTAATTTGCCGCCACGGCTCGTCATTTGTCTGTAAGCTCCCATTAGTGCTTCTCCCTTTATAAATAAATATAATGGAGGTAGCCCTAGGATTACTTCCAGTGCGAGTGTTGGGGCTGTACTAATAGTGCCTGAGATCATCAAAAGAGCTAACCTCTGTACTGATTCCAGCTCCCTCTGAGCTTTTTGTTGCTCGATTTTTTTCCACCATATACATGATGCATAGGTGATACGGGGTCTAATTATTGCTGTGTATATCCACTTTGTTATTCGTGGAGTAAGACCCCATGTCCTACAGACCTTCTTGCCATGTTTAGAGCGGCTTTTGCTTTGGCTGTGGTTTTGTTTATGTGCAGATTCCATGTTAATCTCTTGTCGAAATAAACTCCAAGAAATTTGACATCGTCTGCAATGGAGATCCTTTCACCAAATATGATGGGTGCCACTAGGGTTCCCATTTTGTATTTCTTTGTGAAAGGTACCATGGTGGTTTTGAGAGGATTCACCTTTAAGCCCTTGCTCTTGCACCATTTTTCTACATTGACAGGGCACTTTGCAGTAGCTCCATCAATGTATTTATACATATATTTCCCCCGGACAAGTATGACGAAATCGTCTGCATATCCAAGAGTAAAGAATCCTGCATCATTTAGTTCTACGAGAAGACTGTTTGCCACTATAAAGTTCCTCAACACTTAATTAGAATTTAGAACGCATAAAAGTCGGAATTAAATCTCTTTTATTTTATTTCTAATTAAAAGAAGAAAGTTGAGAATTAACAATACAATTGAATCAAAAGTCACATTATTTTATATTTTAAAATTTCCCACCACAAACCACAACACAATGTTGTCAACATTACAGCCACCAAATTCCACAGCCTAGGGGAGAGGACTTCCCCTTGTGGGCAGCCTTTGGCTGCGTAGATCTCCTTCCTGGAACCAAATATTTCAGCAGATATTTTCCGTGTTTCTAGGAGCTGTGTTATCCATCCGAAAATGGTTACGTTGGCTCCCGTAACGGTTTCTTTGATGGCGTTTATAGAGGTGTTATCGAAAGCACCTGCTATGTCTAAAAAGACAGCCACAGTTATTTCCTGATTTTTCAGTGCTTGTTCGATCCTGTTTACCAGTTCGTTTAGCGCTGTTTCGGTAGATTTTCCTGGTTGATAGGCGTGTTGATTTGGATTCTGAGGAAAAGTCCTCGGGTCCTGATCCATACACCAGTCTATCAGTCTTTCCATTGTTTTGAGTAGAAATGACGGTAGGGTAATAGGTCTGTATGACTTAGCCTGGTCTAGATTTCTCCGGCCGGGCTTTGGCAAGAAGACCACCCTAGCATTTCTCCAGCACATAGGTATATATCTCAAAGCCAGACTGCTTCTAAACAGTCTGCAGAGCACTGGAGTTAGGTGTTATCCATCCGAAAATGGTTACGTTGGCTCCCGTAACGGTTTCTTTGATGGCGTTTATAGAGGTGTTATCGAAAGCACCTGCTATATCTAAAAAGACAGCCACAGTTATTTCCTGATTTTTCAGTGCTTGTTCGATCCTGTTTACCAGTTCGTTTAGCGCTGTTTCGGTAGATTTTCCTGGTTGATAGGCGTGTTGATTTGGATTCTGAGGAAAAGTCCTCGGGTCCTGATCCATACACCAGTCTATCAGTCTTTCCATTGTTTTGAGTAGAAATGACGGTTGGATTGAACAAATTGGATTTGTGAATTTTGAATTGAACAATCTGGCCAGGAGCTTGCGGTTCTCTAGGGGACTCACTGTCCGGGGACTACGCGGGTTCAATTTTACTTCAGACTACTTACTTACCTATATAACAACATGGACAGGGGAAAGAAGGTAATTGCCTGCTTTTTAGACATAGCTAAAGCTTACGACTCCATACAACACGACAAACTACTACAAGAACTACGGAACATAGGACTGACAGACACTGACATTTTTCCATGTTCTCCCGCCAATAGGGGAAGCACCAAAAATGGGAAATTCATATCGATTGGTGATTTGTGCTTCAAATAGGTCCCACTAATGGCTCATGTTGAAATTCGGTTCCAAAAATTAAATTTCGAAACATCCATTTTCATATCCGGAGGCCATCAGGGCCGGAAGTCTATATTTCATTTTAGGGTCTGAATTTCAACATGAACCATTAGTGGGGCCTATTTGAAGCACAAATCACCAATCGATATGAATTTCCCATTTTTGGTGCTTCCCCTATTGGCGGGAGAACATGGAAAAATGAAAATTTCAACAGGCCATAACTCCGGCCCTGTTTGTCGAATCGAGCTCAAACTTGTACCAATGTACTACGTTCTTTAAGACCTTCAATATGATGCGTCAAAAGTAGGGGGTTCTTATTTAAGATTTCAAAGTTTGCCCCCCTGGGGCCCACCCTGAAAAAGTCCCTGAATTTTTACATAGCCTATAAGAAACTAGAGGTAAATTTAGGCTTGTATACAAAATTTCAGGATTATAAATTTATCGGTTCAAAAATTAAGGTGGGGGGACTTTATGAATGCACTGTACATATCTAAAATATATACAGCCCCTTCAGGGCCGGATTAGCCCCCCGCGGGGCCCGGGGCAGTTTCAAAGGCGCGGAGCCCCCAGTTTGGGCTGATCGAACTTGAAATTTTCAGCGCCGCAGGCGAAATTTTTCAAAAAGTAGGTAGATATGTGCCTCATGCTTGTCACAAGTTAATTTTTGACGTAGGTACCTAATTCGCAGATATTTTCTTATCCTAATTTTCGCTGAACGCTAAAGTGAGCAAAATAAAATAGAGTGCCGCAGGCGAAATTTTTGAAAATTTTGCTAGATATTTTCTTATCCTAATTTTAGCTGAACGCTAAAGTGAGCAAAATAAATTAGAGCGCCGCAGGCGAAATTTTTGAAAATTTTGGTCCACAATCTTGAGAAATCCAGTCTCACCAAAAGTAAATTTTTCAGCGCCGCAGGCGATTTTTTTTTTGTACCTACCTGTTCATTTTTCATAATTTTCCGCTATACTAGGTTACTAACAGTCCTGATGCTGACGGAAAATCAAGGCCGTGATCTGGTAGACTAGAGGCTAAACATAGTCTAACTACTGGACCTTATTTATTAGCGCTCCAGAAACAAAAGATCCTAACAACCATGTTCGAAAATTTACAGGAGAGAAAAAGAAAAATACCTAGGGTAAGTGTACCATTTATTCGCCCACTTAAAAAACGTACCATTTATTGGCCCACCTGCCCACTATTTTTCTAAATTTTGTTTTTACGACTACAATTTTTGAATAGCACTGGTTCGATAGCAGTCTTTAAGCCCTTTCTTTTGATGAAATTGGATCTTGAAAAAGTTCGTCGAGTTCAGACTTATGTGGCGTATAGTACAGGTGGGCATTTACACAGGCCAGCACTATTTCATAAACTCTGGATTAACTGAGAACTCTCCGTGGTAAGATAGGACATACTTACTTTCCGTGTCCGGTCATATCTGATTAATCCAATGGTTAGCGGCCATTATTGCCTTGTCATTTCCTTGAATAAGGTCGTCATATGTACATGGGTAGGGGAGATTTGGGCAGATTAGAAGGTGTTCCGGATCCTGCACGGCACCGCACTCACACAGCACGTTCTCATCAGCACTAAGGAGACCCCACTTCTCAAGGTTTGTTTTGCAACGAGGTACTCCCACTCTGAGGCGGTTGAGAGTTCTCCAGATGGGATAGGGGAGATTGCTACCAGGAGTGATGTGTTCTTTTACTTCAAAGGGTGACGACTGAACTTCCATTTTCCATGCATCCAGGCGGTTTTCCTCCGGAGTACCTACAAGTTGCTTGGTCCTCGCCAAGAAGCTACTGCGGGATTTCAGTCTTCTGGCTGCAGGTACATGGCTGTAAAGCGGATGTCGGGGGTCTTCCTCCTGCTTCTTGCGCTCAATGTTTGCGGCAACTGCACGGCGAATGTGGGGTGGGGCTATTCCAGTGAGAGGGTATAGTTTCTGCACTGGGGTTGCTTTCAAGCATCCTGTAATAATCCTCATCGTATCGTTCAGTGCTACATCCACTTGCTTGGCGTGTGAAGAGGCTCCCCAGACAGGTGATGCGTACTCGGATGTGGATACACAGAGTCCCAAGGCAGATATCCTTAGGGTTTCAGGGTTGGAGCCCCATCTCCTGCTGGTAAGTTTCCTCAAGATGTTGTTGCGGCTGCTGATTTTCGCTCTCGTGTTAGTGCAGTGATCCTTGAACGTGAGACTCCGATCCAGAGTGATACCCAGGTACTTGGGTGTTTGACAGTGTTGCAGACGCTCTCGTGTTAGTGCAGTGATCCTTGAACGTGAGACTCCGATCCAGAGTGATACCCAGGTACTTGGGTGTTTGACAGTGTTGCAGACGCTTCTTCTGCAGCCTCTCTTGCTAGGAGGTCTGCACTTTCGTTTCCATCGAAGCCCCTATGTCCTGGGATCCATTCCAAATTTACTTTGCTCTGGATTGCCATTCACTTAGGTTTTCGATGCATTCCCAGGCTAGTTTGGAACTAACCTTGGGGGATTTGAGGGTGCTCAGAGCAGCTTGGCTGTCCGAGAAAAACGTAATCTGTCTTCCTCTCCAGCCAAGGTTCAGTGCGTGCCTGGCTTCCATAAGTATGGCAAAAAGTTCGGCCTGGTACACTGTGGTGAGCGTTCCTAGGCCGGCTGATTGCCTACAGAAGCCTGGTCCACACAGGCCTGCTCCGGTGCCCTCGTTCATACGAGATTTGTCCGTAAAGTACTTGATGCCCGCATTTAGTATCTTTTGACTTCCTTGTCCTTCCCAGTCGGACCTAGGTCTAACTAG
>NW_007383235.1:3696-6005 GCF_000475195.1 Diaphorina citri | reverse complement strand
GTGGCGTTCATTCGAGTTCCCCATTCCAACTCTATTAGTTCGGTGAACATTTTTAGTTCATTATACAAAATTTTGTTTTGGTCTCGTAGGGCAAACCCTATCAAAAAATTTGCTGCTTTCTTAAGATTTTGCCCAATCCGACGGGCACATGATGGAGTTTTCATAGTTCGGCCTGTTTGACTTTTTTCTTCGCCGCTCATTTTCTTTGCTATTGACACCAGCGTGTCAAATTGAGGGGTTTTGAGCATGTCTAGGAAACCCATCATGGGCTTCTTACATACTTTTCGTACTTCTGTCAAAAGCTTGGCCAGCAATCGCATAGCCTGCCGGGCCGATTCTGAATGCCCAGCCTTTTCATAGATATATTTACCAAATTTTTTCAGGTGTCCATCTCCGTTTATTATGGTTTTGATGTCTCCGTCCCGGAGAGGAGCCAGGACATTAACGTTGTATTCCGTGTCATCTAGGCTTGCGGAATATAACAGAGCATTACTCTTACTTATTATCTTCTTGCTAACTAAGTTTTTATTCAGGGGGCACGTTTTCATCACATGAATTCTTAGGTTTTTTTTGACAAAAAACCCAAAGCAACATGGGCATGGCCCATATTTTGATGGGGAAGGGTGGTAATTTTTTACCACTTTGAACTCACCCTTCTTTTCATCTAGGACTTTCAAGTTATTGTTGAAGTCGCCAAGACGGATGATTTCAAGTAGCTTTAAATTTGCTTCCTCTGGAGCTAAATCATTCATTATTTGTTGAACTTCTTCTTCTTCATTATGTACCGAGAAGTAGTGACGTTTGATTTTACTCTTCTTATCGCAACAGTAGTAGCAAAAGTTACCACTTCTTATAATTTCTATTTCATCAACTTTCATCTCATCATTATCATCCTCTGTTTCCTCATCGGAGTCCCCATCAGAGTGTGAATCCCAATGACTCGTGGCAGCTTTAGAGGAATCTGAATCTGATAATGCTACATTCTTCATGGCTCTTTGAGCTCCCGGTTCTGAGGGCAAATGAGAAGATAAATAATTAATTATTATTATACAGTGTGTTTGTAAAGTCCTAGCCACCCACACCGTCAGATTTCACGTCAAAATGCGCAGAAACGCTTGCGCACAAACAAACGAAGCGAGAGTCATGAATTATGACGTCATCGCCTACGAGAACGTATGCCGTGACGTCAAACTTCACGATTTACCGGTATTTTTTAAATCGACTTATCTCGGTATCGAGAAGTCGTAGAAGAAAAAGAAAAATTCCGTTGGTCCTCATTTTTTTCTGCTCTATGACTTTGAAACAACACCCAAGTAAGCGCAACTAATCTATTCTTGTTTTTAACATTCAAAACTCGAGGTTTTCATTCACTGGACTGTATGCCCTACTACTCATCACCCCTATGTACCTCCCATAGTACTACTCATCACCCCTAGGTACCTCCCATTGTACCACCCATCATCCCTATTAGGTACCACCTCTCACCCCTAGGCACCTCCCATAGTACTACCCATCACCCCTATGTACCTCCCATAGTAGGTATTACTCATCATCCCTATGTACCTCCCATAGTACTACTCATCACCCCTAGGTACCTCCCATAGTAGTCATAGTACTCCCCATCATCCCTAGGTACCACCTCTCACCACTAGGCACCTTCCATAGTACTACCTCTCACCCCTCGGTAAACCAGATTTAGGCAAAATACAACCTGCAACTCCAACACTGTTTTCAGGTCCCTGTACTTGACGTTTCTAAAGCATAGGTACAGGGACCTGACACCTTTGGACTTTAGAAAGTTATGCTTTTACGTAATCAATTTAATTCAACTGGAAAAGGCTTATTTTTAACAAGCCTTTTAATAGAACGTGGTTTATGGACAGGCAAATAATAATATTCGAAGATATTTGACGATTCAGGTTGAGGGACGGTGTGTGCGTCCCTCAACCTGACGAGGTCCTCCAACCTATTGTCTAAAATCTGCGAATGTCCTCCTACTTATTGCCGTGCGGGCCCACACACACGCACGCACACGCACACACACACACACACACACACACACACACCCTCCCGCTTGCTTTATGGACGATTGAAGAGACCTTCACTGACCGCCTTGTCTAGAAGTGTTTTGAAGGAGAAGAAAGAGAGTGAGTTCAGGATGGGTAGGGGGAGTGCGTTCCAGAGGTCTATGGAGGACAGGAGGAAGGCGTTGGAGTAGGATTGGGTGTGGTGCCGCGGTTTATCTAGGAGGAGTTCGTGGGATCTAGTGTCTCTGGAACTCACGTCTGTACGAAATTGATACTTTTCGT
>NW_007383235.1:0-3621 GCF_000475195.1 Diaphorina citri | reverse complement strand
CCATTTATTGGCCTTGCTCGGCGTAGCTTAACATAGGTGACGCTAAAACCGGTCTTAAATTATCGACTGAAGTGTTATGTAAAACATTCTCGCTTTGAGTTCATAGGTCGTCGCGACAAATTTCAAGATCAAAGCTCATTTGTGTGAGAAAATGTGAAAAAAATCCCCCCCAAATTAACAGCTGGGAGAAATTCTACACGTCTCTACATGCAGTTTTAAGGGACATAAACCGTACATGCCTTGACTTCAATGACTGACACATTTATTTACAAGAATTACAAGTGACATATTGAACTGCCACAGACCCTTAATGGACTCATTAAATTTAAAATTGCTGTGATTATGTGTTACATAGAAAATTTTACTGTCTCTTACCTATCCTTTGCTCCATTAGACTAGTTGTGTTCTCGGATATTGGCTTTGCAGTAGTCTTGGATTCTATTTTCCTCTTAGGTTGACAGGAATATGATAATGTAGCATGCTTCACGTCATTCTTTGTTTTTCCTTGAGCTCTCGTTTCTGAGGGCAAATTAGAAGATAAATAATTAATTAATATTATACAGTTTTGCATTAACAGCTGGGAGAAATTCTACACATCTCTACATGCAGTTTGAAGGGACATAAACCGTACATGCCTTGATTTCAATGACTGACACATTTATTTACAAGAATTACAAGTGACATATTGAACTGCCACAGACCCTTACACAATAATTTTATTATAATAATACATATTAATTATGTCCAGACTATCTACTCCAAATCTGGGCATCACTTTCTACATCATGTATAACGAACGGATCTTACCTTTATTGGACTTTTTGTTGGCGTTGTAACCACAGCCTGGAACCCAACAACTTTGCCCTTGTTTTTTCCCTTGGTTGGAGTAATAGAGAATGTTAGTGGAGCCTTTGTTTTTGTGGAGACTGTCGTTTTTTTAGTGGGGGTTGACGGAAGGCTTTGGTTCTCAACGGTCGCACTTTGGATTTCATCATCCAATAGGTCGTTATTTTCTGAGAATCAATAAACAGGTGTAAATGAATAGACGAATGGCTTTTAAGTTTAGCGTCCTGTTAATGGATATAAATATATTAGTACTATAATTATGGGACTTTGGTTTAACCCTCTAGGTTTGGCCAAATGAACATTTCTCAGATTGATTGGGGCTAAGAAAAATCAGTTTGCTTATACTTAGTCACTCATTCAAAATAGTACTACCTACTCATCTCTATATTGCCTAGCTTCTGTGTTTAGGTTTGTTATTTTGGTTTTACGTCCTGTTTCAACACATTGAAGAGTATATAACTATGAGACAGGGGTGTTACCCTCTATGCATTGGCCATACCATACCAACTTCTCACATTACCATCACCCAGCCTGAGTGGGACCGGGAAAAGCCAGCATCACGTTTCTAGTATTCCCCTACGTCACCCAACTGACCATAATCAACATATTTTGATGTTGCTTATCTTTAACGATCTGACAAGACCACATAATATGCTAGTTTTGAATAATAATTTATTTTAATTAACTCAATTCTTAGACATAATTCTGTATCTGCCTTTTCTATAACCTCATTATTGCCCAATCTATTATTAAATAAATATATTGGCTGAGAGTCCGTATAATTCTCACCGTTGTAACTTACCGTCTATATTCAAATCATCAAGGGTTTTGCCACCGAATTCCAATACTTTTCCCTGGTCAATCATCATTAGTAGTTTGGACACTTTTGCCAGCTCCACAGCATCATCTTGCAGCCTGTAAAACTGACGATGGATTAGGATATCATGGCCTAAGTGGCGTGCAATCCACTCCATCTCATGGTTTTTAAGGTCCAGTAGCTGCAAGGACGTGCTCATAAATTTCCTCATCTGTGTCCCTGTGATGAGATGAGGAAATTGGAGGTCTGCCTGCATTGTCAGCTGGCGGAGAATTGCGTGGCCACGCATTGCATAATTTGAATCTTCTGATCCCGGAAAGAAGTATGGATTGTCCATGTTTATGTTGTTTTCCTTTCTGTATTTTAACAGATAATCCATCAGTGATTTTAATGTATCATTGAGAAGGACAGGTACTGTCCCCCTCTTACCTTGAATTTGAACCAGGTTCATTCTCATAGCTATCCCTCTCTCCATTTTTGAGAAAAAAAAAAAAAAAAAATGGTTGATATGCAGTGTTGCATCTGAATGGAACCTACAAAAAAATGGATATCAACTAAACAGATCCAACAATACAAACATCTGGCTAGAGGACATTAAGGGAGTAGACAAGCCCATCCCTAAACGGTCTAGCAAGCTGTCAGTTTCTTTAGGGATTTAAGGCTTCAAATAGTGGGCAAGTTTGGATACTCATTGCATAGTCAAATTGGTTAGGGTTCGTGGTGATGACGTCATTCATTAAATTTTTGAGAAACTATTGAGAACGTTTGGGTCCAAATCCGCTGCTTTCTTCACATTGTATAAATCTTTAATAAGCATCTTCCCCAACTCGCCGGTTCGCTTCTTGTTGAACAGTAACAATCTTACGAAGACCAATTTCGATACCTCAAACCAAGTTTTTGTGTCTTTTATTTCTTCGAGTTGTTTCTGTTTTTTCTCTATTTCTGCAGATACAAACTTTTGGAATTTTTGGAGATCTGCAGTGAGCGGCAGTACAATTGGCGTGTCTCTTTTATGCTCTCTTTCCGATTTCTGTTTACCAGGCGAGCGCCTTGACCACTACACCACCGAGGCAGGTAAAGGTTGATCTGGTGAGCTTAACACTTGTAACAGGTTGGAAGATGCAAGGAGTATTCAAACTCATACGGTGAAATCAATGACGTCACTCATGTAAACAATGAGTATTCAAACGGCATTATTGGACCAAACGGTTCCAACCTGTTGGATAAAATGAGTAAAAAAAAACTTGCCCAGTATGAAAGCCAAGAGTCCTCACAATGGTTGATCCCACTAAAATATATCTGTGGGTCAGGACACGCTAGGATAACTGCAATTGTGAGGACTGGTTATCTAGAGACCATCACTAACAATCCAGCTAAGCTAATGTTGGCTACAACAACACCAACAGCAACAATACAAACTTCTTCATTGTGTTACATAGAAAATTTAACTGTCTCTTACCTATCCTTTGCTCCATTAGACCAGTTGTGTTCTTGGGTATTGGCTTTGCAGTCTTGGATTTAATTTTCCTCTTAGGGTTTGGTCCCACAGCTATCAATGTTCTCTCCATGTTCAATGCAATGAAGTTCTTAAGTTAGACCATAATTAGGTATTCAAACAATTTTTAAATATAAAAGCAGGTAGATTTGAAATTGGTATGACCTTTTATCATATGAAATAATAAAACACTTGAAACACTGACACAGGGTACACAGTACACACCCTTTTCACTTTTGTCCGTTTTTGGCCATGCTGCATTGATACTGAAGAGTTGGTATTTAACTTGGTATCAAAGAACTAAGAGTTTACAGTTTAATCAATGTCATCAATCAAATGGACTGATGAATGGACGGTATCCAGGACCAGGTTCTGGTAATAGGTACTTAACAATAATTATCCTGGAATTACTCTTTTAATTTTTTTTTATCAATAAATCAATGCCAGGATACTTCGAATTTGA
>NW_007383234.1:0-6007 GCF_000475195.1 Diaphorina citri | reverse complement strand
AAATCAAGATTTTGCTTAGCGAATACGATCTGTATACGTATTCAGAGATATATTTATTTGGAGTGAGTTGACTATAACGTGACGTTAACATCAACCCAAAATTTCAAGGATGAACTGAAGTCTAAAATGGACATGGTAGGTACTAGAAACTGGAGATGTTTCAAATCATTCCACATTTCATCGGAATTTAAAAACGCCATAGACCGAAACGGTTAGAAATGTATCAGAGAAAAATAGAAATGGTAAAAAAAAAACACCTACAAATTAGGCAACGAACAGCAAAAATAGTTATAAACAAAATTACAATTTGGGGAGAAGGGAGGGGGCGGGTTACTGACAAATGATGCACACTTAGAACTGTCCGAATGAAAATTCGTATTTGTTTTACGCCTGCAGTACCCTGTACATACGATCTTATGAAATGGTAAAAAAAAAACACCTACAAATTAGGCAACGAACAGCAAAAATAGTTATAAACAAAATTACAATTTGGGGAGAAGGGAGGGGCCGGGTTACTGACAAATGATGTACACTTAGAACTGTCCGAATGAAAATTCGTGTTTGTTTTGTTTTACGCCTGCAGTACCCTGTACATGGGATCTTATCGGCTTTGTTGTCATATACTGACACAATACTTGTTACACAGTCATATTAACATTATTAACAGGGTCCGCGAGATGAATAGACCACGTGTGACGTTATTTTGGAAACAAACATTAGTTTAAAGGCCAGTGAAAAGGAAATTGAATATAATTTATGCATTAAATTATTATATAGATCTAGATTTTAAAGCCCTAAAAAAGCCATATCATTTGTGTTAGATTTTTCATGAAAATTTCCCCACTTCTAAACGCATTGATCTACTTAAATCATCTCTGCTCCTAAATCCTTCGTACAGGGAAAGATATACAAATTTAAACAAGGTCTACTCTTCGCGCGAATCCTGTATTTGAAGGTTTGGATTTCAAAGAACTGGACAGACAGAATATAATCACAGCCTTCTACATTATTCTATTGAACTACACAATTAATACTGTTCAATCTTATGAAGGGGTCAGTTTTTAAGAACAGTGTTAATCTTGGCACTTACCCAGGATAATGAAGTGTTCAGATAATTGTTTAATTCTCCACTTGAAGGTAACCACTAGGAGAGGCAAACGCCTACCACCTAACCCTTAGAACTCCATTACTGCTGTAAATACTCGAACAAATGAACCAAAGTTAGATAAAATTCCTTGCTGCGGTCAAACACTCAAAATAAAAATAATAATGATGAAATTCCTTGCCTTGGTTGGGATTCGAACCGACACTATCCTGTTTACCGAGCGAGTATCAATCACTTTACTAGGAAACTAGAAAGGTGTAAAATAGAGTCGCTAAAGGCGGCAAATAGTTTTTACTTGAGCACAAGATGGAGTAGGGGTGGCACCTAGGGCAGAGTTGTTCTAAACATGGCAGTGACTTCATCATCTGATAACTTGGATAACAATCATTCCCTCCTGTGAAACGTTCTCCCCCTGAAACCGAAAATAATTAGTTATTATTTAAATTGGTCCTTCGTGTCGGATCTATGTCAGTCAACTTATCGATATTGCATGAAAAATACCGCATCGTATATGTAATACCAAGACGTATTTATCACTAAAGAGCCCTTTTTAATCAGAAAACGGTTTTTTTTCAAGCAATCTCTGGGCTAGAATTAGTATGAGTGAGTGAGTGAGTGAGTCAGTCAGTCAGTCAGTCAGTCAGTTACACAAGGGGCTGTATTTATTTAGGTTACTCTGATTACTAACGCCGACCTTGCTTAAATCAAAATATTTGAATAGGAAAAGGCTAGGAAGAAGACTGAGAATATAATTAGATTAATCATATTCTAAATATTGATCGAAAGACTCACGTGATTGTCTTCTTCTCTGTGTTTTTGACTTCGGGTCGGGCGCGATTGAGCACTTTGAGGTTACTCTGATTACTAACGCCGACCTTGCTTAAATCAAAATATTTGAATAGGAAAAGGCTAGGAAGAAGACTGAGAATATAATTAGATTGATCATATTCTAAATATTGATTGAAAGACTCACGTGATTGTCTTCTTCTCTGTGTTTTTGACTTCGGGTCGGGCACGATTGAGCACTTTGAGAAAGTCGGACGTTTTCGCTCGCATCCGGGAGTGAATGTAAGCTTTGGAACATTTGATGTGATAGTGCAAATAGTCTCGGAACATGTGAATCAGATTGATGGTGTTCTCTCGAGCCACCCGATTCGTATGTCTTGGAAACAGCACTGGAAATCACCAAAAATGAGGGATAATCAGATCACTAAGAATAAGAACTAAATACTTACATACAGTTACCAGTGTATTAATATTTATCTTTCAAAAGCTTCAACCTCGACACTACATGACCCCATCACACTCTCACATAGTATACCTAGAATAGATAAGGTTCATAGTGAAGGGGGTTGAACCTAAGCAATAAGTTATCCTCCACACATTACTTACCTCACCAAACTGAATGGGGCCGGGAAAAGTCACCACGATTGCAATATAGCCCATCCAGATACAAACTAGAAGCAACATTGCTTATTTGTAGTGATCTGTGAGCTCCCATTGTGTAGTGGTTACTGTGTTCGCCTTGTACGCGGGAGATCCGGGTTCGATTCCCGGCGGGGTCTAAAAATTTGTATCATGCAAATGATAGTGACCCGGGAATCGACCCGTATCTCCCGCGTGCAAAGCGAGCTCAGTGACTACTACGCCATCGAAGCTGATTTCAGAACTATATTAACACCAGAGTTTTGAGGTTCTTTAGCTTTTTCATTACACTTACCAAACGTAATGTAGCCAATATTGTCCCCCTGTCTGGCATCCGTGTATCGCAGCTCAAGTGGGGGCTCCCTGTGACTAAACAGCACCTACTTACCAAACGTAATGTAGCCAATATTGTCCCCCTGTCTGGCATCTGTGTTTCGCAACTCAAGTGGGGGCTCCTTGTGACTAAACAGCACCTGAGGGGCCGTGTGACTGGCGCGTCGCCCCTCCTTGAACTCCTGCATGAATACTTTGCCTATGATGACGTCATCTTCGTCTCGGAATACCGTACTGAATACGACCGTCACGCGATCTGCCTTCGCCTCTACGTACCTGAACAGAGAATGTAACTTGTTAAGCTAGCCATTCACAATCAGGTACATAGACCTGACAGGTACGGCTGAAAAGCTCCGAATGTCAGTTCTACGTGAAACCTGATGAGCACACACACAATCAGGTAGAACTGACTCTATCAATATACCTGACATCTGATCAGATCTATCTGATAATGCGTGGCTGGCCTTAACTGACAAATTTGGCTATGTAAATTTTACAGTACCTACATTACAGCAGTTCCTTAATTTCTACAGATTTATTTATATTTGTTTATTTACTACTGACCATCTAGCATCTGGTAATTGAATAGATTAACTATCCAGTATTACTTAATTACTGTGTCTAACAATTTTAAATAGATACCTAAGTAATTAACAAGGGGGTTTCTGGTTGATTTGTTAGGTAATCAATCAACATTACTTGAGGCACAAATCACATGTTGTGAGGAGCCTTGTGAGGGCAATAGAAAAAATAGTTTAGCTCCCATTTCCCTCTTTTATTTAAAGCCCTTTAAACACGATGCTCGTTTTCATGGGCTTGGTTCAGCGGTTACCAAAATGAGGTAGCCCGACTGGAATGGTACCCATTAAACCCATTTTGTAAAGGGGGTCAATCGGTATAGTAGGTGTACCTACATAATTATTTTTTAAAGATCTAGGTACTCTGTTTGAACCGTTCAAATTTTAATTTTGCACCTTAACCACGAAGAAGTAGAAGAAGAAAACTAAAAAAAAATTGGAATTTATTCATTTTAATGTTATTTTATTTATTCTTTGATAGGTATTAATAAAATCTTGATACAAAAAACAACAGTCGATATAAATCAAAAAATAATAAAAACAAAATAGTATCATAAATGGGTAGTAAACACAAATTGCTCCTCAAAAACATAAAATATCTAGGTACGTATTCTCGATGGAGGGAGGGGAGACTCTGCCATCAATCTACATAGTACCTATTCTACGACCTACAACAGCAGCAAATCATAAATTTTAATAAGTACCAAGAGAGCCCATTTTAAAATTTTAAACCACGATTTTTATCCTTCATGCAGATTTATATTTATTTTTATCATAACAGGAGAATGCAAAGAAGTAGGTGAGGAAATAACATGAATGTGTTTGCTCCTCAAATACATAAAATATCTAGGTACGTATTCTCGATGGAGGGAGGGGAGACTCTGCCATCAATCTACATAGTATTCTACGACGTACAACAGCAGCAAATCATAAATTTTAATAAGTACCAAGAGAGCCCATTTTAAAATTTTAAACCACAATTTTTATCCTTCATGCAGATTTACTTATTCTTATCATAACAGGAGAATGCAAAGAAGTAGGTGAGGAAATAACATGAATGTGTTTTTTTAATTTAATTTAGCAGAAGGCACTATTTTTATACACGCATTTCTTGCCAGCCAATTTTAAAACATCGAATATTTTCTAGTTCCTGTAGGTAACTCAAAACGGAACCCTAACATAATGTAAAAAAAGTCCTTGTAAAACGTTGGAATGCGCGAATGATAAATAAATGGTCCCGCAATCCCGCATTTATTCCTGGTCTTACATATCTCGATTTAGGCGCCCTAACATAATGTAAAAAAAGTCCTTGTAAAACGTTGGAATGCGCGAATGATAAATAAATGGTCCCGCAATCCCGCATTTATTCCTGTTGTTACACATCTCGATTTAGGCAGAAGAAAATGACGTGCAAAGTATTTCGTGGAGTTTACTAATTTTAACTAATTTATTAATAAAATGGAATATTTTTCAATTGTTAGTAAAAAAAAAAAAAAATACCTAATAAAATAAAAAAATACTCGTAAGTATTAGTAAATGCTTCTATAAAAGTATCATGAGAACAAAGTTAAACAAGTTTGACCTGTTTAACAAAGAGAACTTCTTTAACATAATTAATACACAAATAAATGGCGGGCTGTGAAATTTACACCCTTTCGCGTAGCGAGGAAACTCAGCCGAAGCCCTCGCTACAAACCTTCATGGTCCTTCGGGCCGGATGATAAAGATTGCTTTTATCCCGTGTGCAAAGTTAAACAGAGATTTATTATTGTTATGGCCGGAGCCACAATCTGCGTTTAAAGCCTAGGTGACATAACATTAAATGCATTAGTTTACCAAAGGCGTATTTTTCTCGTTGAATCATGATCATAATCGAGTTATCCGTAATACATATTCCAATTTCCAAGTAGAAATCTGAACTGAAATTAAAGAAATGAGGATTTATCTAACTTCAGTCCAGGATTCTTACGGAAAACTCATATTACGGGCGTAATACATATTCCAATTTCCAAGTAGAAATCTGAACTGAAATTAAAGAAATGAGGATTTATCTAACTTCAGTCCAGGATTCTTACGAAAAAGTCGGAAAACTCATATTACGGATATGCTACGACACAGATCACAAGCGTTTAACGTAGCAGTTATTTCATTGCTACGAAATAAAAACGCCGATGAAACACCCATCTCAGAAATGTTAGTTTACAAATGCAGGAGGTGTTGACTATTAAGGTATGTCCACACTGAATCGACAACATAGATTCAGCTAGTCGATCGACGGCCGGTTGACTATGTTTGGACACACCTTTAGGTAATTTTTCCTTAAATAAATGAAAAAAATAATAACTCAGGCTGTGGTGATGTACCGGGTTGAGATGAGCTCGGACTAGGTGAGACAGGATATTGCAGGGCTGTCCAACCCGCGGCCCTCGAAAGCTCGCGAACTCTAGGACTGAAGGTTACATCAATGTTTGGTAGTTCATACATGTGTGAAAGTGCTTTTTCGACTATGAAGCATGTGTAAAACCAATTAAGAAACTATCTTTCGGATGTGTCTCTTCTTTGCGGC
>NW_007383233.1:25100-25754 GCF_000475195.1 Diaphorina citri | reverse complement strand
TAGGTAGGTACATAGGTACTGATCGAATAAACTACGGGCTAAATAATTCCCGGAGGGACGGGCCCAGCTTGTTTTATTTAACTAAAAGTATGTGGTGATATGAACAATCAAACGAAATGAAACTTCATTATACTCAAACAATCAATATAAACCTAGGGGTGTCGGCGCGAAAGACCTACTGTCCGTAGTGTTGAACTGTCTTAAGGAGTCAACTCCCATGCCGTAATAGTCACTGCGCTCGCCTTGCACACGGGAGACCCGGGTTCGATTCCCGGCGGGGTCAAAAAATTTGTATCATGCAAATGACTGGCCGTTGCGGGGCCCACTCAGCCTCGTAGAAATCAAGTACGGGACTAGCACTTACAAGGCAACCTTTCATGCTAACTAGGCTGCTTAATAACTTCTGGTAATCTACTTACGCCGTATAAACAGCATATAAAGTCGCTCAAATAGTCGAGCACGCTCAGATCGTGTTCGACCACTATGATGAACTTGTCGGGCGCTATCAGGGACCGGATGGTGACGGCAGCTTTCAACCGTTGCTTAACGTCGAGGTACGAGGACGGCTCGTCGAACATGAAGATGTCTCCGGCCTGAATACATACCATGGCGCAGGCGAAACGCTGCCGCCCTCCCCCTGTAGGAAGAGAGCAT
>NW_007383233.1:19001-24428 GCF_000475195.1 Diaphorina citri | reverse complement strand
ATAGACGCAGGTATTGAAACCTATCAAAATTAATTTGAAAATAAATTCGATCGAAGTTTTACGTTGCGTGATAATTTGTTAGATAAACAAGTTAATTTCACGATACGCACTCTCTCGAATCAGATTTGTCACTGGTTTCACCACTTACTATCGAACGGTTTGTCCAATTCTGATGAAATTCAGAAGAAAAATCTCAAGGTAATTAGTTATGCTGTTATACCTCCAAAAAAAGTTGTTAACCTGCTCTCAACTTAACCACAAATAGGTAATTCATGGTTCAGATTTTACTATGACTACGAGTATCACTTACGGTAATTTCCGTGAGTCCCTCACACCTAGGATCGCCCCGTCTGGACCCCATGAACACGGACTTGAGATGGGGTCTCTCGGACAATAGTTTACCCAGTCCTTCCTTCATCGGACCCGTCATTTCTATCAGCTCCAAGTTATATCTGAAAACAAGAGACCAAGATTAAATAAGGGTAATAGAAAGTAAAAATTAAAACGAGCCATCTTAGATATCTTGTAGAGCGTCTGACTTGAGATGGGGTCTCTCGGACAATAGTTTACCCAGTCCTTCCTTCATCGGACCCGTCATTTCTATCAGCTCCAAGTTATATCTGAGAACAAGAGACCAAGATTAAATAAGGGTAAGAGAAAGTAAAAATTAAAACGAGCCATCTTAGATATCTTGTAGAGCGTCTGACTTGAGATGGGGTCTCTCGGACAATAGTTTACCCAGTCCTTCCTTCATAGGTCCTGTCATTTCTATCAGCTCCAAGTTATATCTGAGAGAAAAGAGAACATTATTAAAATTTTATATTATATAGCAATTAAAAGTTATCTACAATCTTATGGGACGAAAACCCACAATATTATGGGAAAACTTTGAACTACATCTTTCTGACTCCCCATGAGCTCACGTGACGTGAGGGTAGTGTGTTTCTACCTTTAGATACATATCTTGGAAAAAAAGCGCGTCTGCCTTGTAAGCGCCAAATAGCGGGTTCGACTGCCACCCGAGGCGGATTTTATCCTAGACTGATAAGGTTAGCTCTCGGAAGGTTAGCTGGCTTTCTCCTATTAAAGTGGCTACTCAATTGTCCTCACGAGGCTGAGTGCACCCCGAACTCCAAGCACAGAGCCGAAAAAAAACCTCGACCCCGCCGGGAATCAAAGTTTTTTTCCAAGGCCTGCTACAACTGCACACTTCAATTATTTCACACAATAAAGTAGAACCTCAATTATTTCAAAAATTGGGACCGAGGGTAGTTGAAATAATTGAAATTCTGTATAAAACAATGGAAAAGGGGGCAAAATTTAGATACGAAAGAACACAATGGTTAATAAATACCCTATTTTGAACTGATTTTGGGGTTGAAATAATAGAGGTTCTAACTGTATTGGTTTTACAACAAATTTCATGGATTCTGCAGTGATACCTCTACTTCCTTACTTTTTGTCTCCATATGAACTTACCTTTCAAATCTTCAAACTATGGAGAACACTTCTAATTAATCCTACTGAAAAATAAATACTGAAAGCATTGTTTCTAGGTTTCTACCAATACCAATTATTTAATTGGAACAGCCCTAAAGGATGGGTTAAGCGACTACTTCTAAATACAATTTTGAAAAAAAAAAAAAAAAAAAAATATATATTTGAGATACCATCCAAGTCTTGAACCTATGGGTTAGTAACCTAGTCTGCTCTGCTTCTTTCTTTATACAAAGTTAAAACTTTGTATTCCTAGGTGGGCAGGTCTTAAAAAAGAATAAATTCAAAGTTTAAAAAAAGAGAGGAAATTGAAGTCTCCTTTACCTTTGACAGCCTTGGGTATTTGGTCCACATACTGAGGTTTGATGAGAGCTTTCAGATCATCTTCGAGAATCTTGGTGAAATAATTCTGCAACTCGGAACCACGGAAGTGTTGTAGAATTTCATTCCAATCAGGTGGACTCGAGTAGCGGCCCAAGTTGGGTTTCTGTTTACCTAAAGGAGGAAGAAATCATTATTTTATTAGGTAAGTATTTATTTTTTCCATTTTCTGAGTTTTTTTTCTTTGGTGTAGGTATCTAGCAAATTCAATAATTCCTTGATAATTTTGATTTTTTATTTAATTGTCAAATTTACTTTATCAAAATACATACAAAAAGGACTAAAACCAAAGATTTTCTCAGCATGGAAATCAAAGAAGATTAAAAAAATAATTACCTGCTAAAATTTTGAGTGCTGTTGATTTGCCTATACCATTTGTTCCTACCAATCCCAACACTTCTCCAGGAAGAAATCATTATTTTATTAGGTAAGTATTTATTTTTTCCATTTTATGAGTTTTTTTTTCTTCGGTGTAGGTATCTAGCAAATTCAATAATTCCTTGATAATTTTGATTTTTTATTTGTCAAATTTACTTTATCAAAATACATACAAAAAGGACTAAAACCAAAGATTTTCTCAGGATGAAAATCAAAGAAGATTAAAAAAACAATTACCTGCTAAAATTTTGAGTGCTGTTGATTTGCCTATACCATTTGTTCCTACCAATCCCAACACTTCTCCGGGTCGGGGAATGGGCAGCCGATGAAGTTTGAATGAATTCTGTGAGTACCGATGAGTTGTGTCTTTTTCCAAGTTGGAGGGCAAATTGATAATTGTGATGGCTTCGAATGGACATTTCTTTACGCAAATACCACAACCTAGGGAAAAAGGGGAAAACTGTTGTGTCTTTTTCCAAGTTGGAGGGCAAATTGATAATTGTGATGGCTTCGAATGGACATTTCTTTACGCAAATACCACAACCTAGGGATAAAGAGGAAAATTGAACAATTATTTTTTGACAAAGGATCAATAGGTAAACAATGTTAGAAGAACTAAGAAGTCAAAGTTTTTTTCCAAGGCCTGCTACAACTGCACACTTCAATTATTTCACACAATAAAGTAGAACCTCAATTATTTCAAAAATTGGGACTGAGGGTAGTTGAAATAATTGAAATTCTGTATAAAACAATGGAAAAGGGAGCAAAATTTAGATACGAAAGAACACAATGGTTAAAAAATACCCTATTTAGAACTGATTTGGGGGTTGAAATAATAGAGGTTCTACTGTATTAATGAAAAAAAAAAAAAAAGTCGAGTCGAAGAAGAAAAATAGAATATTATGTATTGAATTGAATTTATATTTTTGTCGAAAAATGATTCGAGTTTAATTTTTTTTTTCTCATTTTACAATTTTATTTTCCATTTCACTTACCAAGGAGAACGATAATTTCAGAGTCCGTGAACTGTCCTTGCACAACTTCCAATTTGAACTCGCCCATCGTTTTACTCATGGCAGGATACTCATAGTGATTCATACGCTTGATCTAGAATTAGAAATTAGGATTATGGAGACATTTTTGTTCTTGTAGGAGTTTTGGTCCTATTGTCCCGAAAATTTCATGGATTCTGCAGTGATACCTCTACTTCCTTACTTTTTGTCTCCATATGAACTTACCTTTCAAATCTTCAAACTATGGAGAACCCTTCTAATTAATCCTACTGAAAAATAAATAAATACTGAAAGCACTGTTTCTAGGTTTCTACCAATACCAATTATTTAATTGGAACAGCCCTAAAGGATGGAATAAGCTACTACAAATCTGCCTCTAATTTATTATTACCTACTTCTAAATACAAAACATATTATTTAATTGGAACAGCCCTAAAGGATGGGTTAAGTGACTACATCTAAATACAAAACATACCTATACACAATTCTTCACTGATTGAAGCTATTTTATCTCCGGGTGTAACTTCAATGCACAGTTTTCCCATGCGGACCACCGGGCAGGATTTTTTGCATTCTTGACGGCATCTCTTTGGCTTACACTTGTCAGTGTTCACAATGGCTATCCTAGTCAGCTTGTCTGACTCTTCAATTGGCTTCTTTTTACTCGACATCCTGAAATGAAAAATAGTCTAAAGTTAAAACAAAAATTTGATGAAAGGGTAATTAATCAGAAGCCACTGCAATGAAAAAGAAAGCTCCTTTCCATTGATGTGACTTCTGAACAAGTACTAGATTGAGCACTATGCAAAGCCACAGAAAGAGGGCAGACTATTACAATATGTGAGATTTAGGACAACTCTTTCAGAATCAATTGAAATCAAAGTACTGCTTGGGCATGTAGGTAAATCGTTCATAGTACAACAGGAGAACTTACTGTGAAAGGCAGTGAAAGCTGAGTACTTACATTCAACAATAATTTAGTAAAATTTCTTGATCTACCCTATTTAGGTGAAGGATATGAATCTGATCTGATCAACTAAGCTACAAAATCCTAACCTCAAAATATCTCACACGTATGTTTAGCGTAAAATCTTGTGATTATAAAATAACCGGTCAATTTTCCGGGGTTCCAACGACCTAGAAGAGCTTTTGGTAGGGTTTCCTTGAAGAAAAGTCCACTTACCTTGGTTTTTAGACTGTCAATTGGCGACTCTGCCCAAAATTTAAAACCGTCACCAAAATTTGTCGGATGTCGGACCACTTGATTGATGAGAAGTTGGCAAACTTTAAACTTTCAACTTTCTTTTTGTTTTGTTGTACATCGGTGAACACAGCTGTGGGAATTTCTGCCCACAATTAACAATTAAAATGCTCAAGTCTTCAGGATCTTCAAGAGGGAATATGGAAAACACTTGAGTTACCTTTACAACATAGAAACTGGACGAGAATGTCTTTATTTAATCATTTCAGCAAACTTTTACAACTTTTAGATCTTATTCTACTAAGTTTCTTATAGCACATTTTTTCTTCTCCTAAAACCAAATTCAAAAATTCCCGCATTTTGCCGCGAGTCGACTCACTCCAATGGGCCGTATTTAAAGGCCCGGTTCACACGATTCAATTTCTCAACATCCTCCCACCAAAATATTTGAGACCCCAGACTAAAATATTTTCCCTAGAAAAAAACAATTTTTAAAACACAAAAAATCTAGGAAAAATAGAAAAACATAAGCGGGTTCACAATTAACATATTATACATCAAGATAGAGAAAAATCTGGGCTACAAGGGCAAAAATTAAGAACAGTTGAAATCAAACAATCTATCAAAGAAAGTTAACTCCAATCTGTTCATCTAAAATCCCCCGCTAACATAATCAAACATCTTTTCCCGATTTAAAAAATGCCAGATTTTGCTAAGTACAAACAGATAAGACCATCTTAAAATCGTATAACACAATTTAGTACCTACTATTTATCTCTTATTAACAAAACATAGGCTGAGCTACATAACTAGGAAAATTTCTGGATAAAACGGACAAGAATATACAAACTACAATTACCCAACTAGGAAAACTTGATTTATCAGGAAATAATTTCAGGAAATAAAACCCTTTTGAGAGCTGGATGAATCCTCAAAAAAAACTAAACTTTAAACCTT
>NW_007383233.1:13878-16478 GCF_000475195.1 Diaphorina citri | reverse complement strand
TTGGAAACGCCTAAAGAAAATCCTTCCCTTTAAAGTCTGACCATAGGAGAAACATATTTCAGGCGGTCGGTCTGATTCGATCAGATGAGGGTCCAAATTTGAGGGGGGGGGGTGTAGGGGGAGCCCCACCCCCAAAATTTTTTTTTAAAAAAAAAAAAAAAAAAAAAAAAAAAAAGTCGAGTCGAAGAAGAAAAATAGAATATTATGTATTGAATTGAATTTATATTTTTGTCGAAAAATGATTCGAGTTTAATTTTTTTTTTCTCATTTTACAATTTTATTTTCCATTTCACTTACCAAGGAGAACGATAATTTCAGAGTCCGTGAACTGTCCTTGCACAACTTCCAACTTGAACTCGCCCATCGTTTTACTCATGGCAGGATACTCATAGTGATTCATACGCTTGATCTAGAATTAGAAATTAGGATTATGGAGACATTTTTGTTCTTGTAGGAGTTTTGGTCCTATTGTCCCGAAAGCGAAGAGAGAAGAAAAACAAGATAGGAGAGAGCCAGCCGTTCCGAGAACGAACATTATACCATCAGGATAAAATCCGCCCCGGGCGGGAATCGAACCCGCGGCCTAGCGCTTACAAGGCAGACGCGCTACCTCCCAAGCTTTCATTTAGACCGGCCAAAATTTCATTTTTTAACTAATTGATTTCTTACTTTTTCAATTGATTGAAAAATTGTGTTAAGTGCTCGTCACAAAAGTCGTTCCCTACATAAAGCACTAAGCTAAATTTTATGACTCGATTTGGACTTGAACCGCCAACCTTCAGATCCGAAGTCCATCGCGCTAACCACTACACCACTGAGGTTGGTTTCTTTTTCAATTGAATTCTGTTTCAAACAAAAACAAAGTTTCATGTTTCCACTTCGTACCTCTTCTTCGGCTGCACTCTCGGCCACCTTGAACACGAGGGATTCCTCTGGACCTCAGATTCTCCGTGGTACAAACCCGTTCTATAAGACCTTGTTTAGACTGTCGGGGTAAAGGGACTTTTCAGTCCTATTCGGGCAGGATAGGTTTTGTTGTATAGATAGGTTGATCAGTTGTGAATCAGCGCCTCGGCGCGAGACAAATAAATTTATTACGATTTTCCATAAACAATAAAAATGAGTTCGTTCTTTTGCTTCTGAATTTATAAAATAAAACAGGTATATTCTATTTACAAACCGGTTCTTACCTCTTCCTCGGCTGCACTCTCGGCCACCTTGAACACGAGAGACTCTTCTCGGAACCTCAGATTCTCCGTGGGTACAAACCCGTCCAGGAATATGTTGATGCCTTCCCGAACGGAGAACGGCATAGTGACTACTCCATACGGCTTTTAAATTGAAACAATATAAAACTTCAACCAAGTACTGCTTGGGCAGGTAGGTAAATCGTTCATAGTACAACAGGAGAACTTACTGTACAAGGCAGTGAAATTTGAGTACTTACTTTCAACAATAATTTAGTAAAATATCTTGATCTACCCTATTTAGGTGAAGGATATGAATCTGATCTGATCACCTGAGCTACAAAATCCTAACCTCAAAATATCTCACACGTATGTTTAGCGTAAAATCTTGTGATTATAAAATAACCGGTCGATTTTCCGGGGTTCCAACGACCTAGAAGAGCTTTTGGTAGGGTTTCCTTGAAGAAAAGTCCACTTACCTTGGTTTTTAGACTGTCAATCGCCGATTCTGCCCAAAATTTAAAACCGTCACCAAAATTCGTCGGATGTCGGACCACTTGATTGATGAGAAGTTGGCAAACTTTAAACTTTCTTTTTGTTTTGTTGTACATCGGTGAACACAGCCATCGCTTAGTTCAAGGAGGTCTGAAACAGTGGACGACTAGTGGTGAACAGATAAAAAGTGGAGCCAAAAAGTATTGGCGGGAATTTTCAAATGTTCGGGGTGAAATGTCATTCCCTGTTGGCCAAGCCAGCGGCGATAGCACGTTTAGAACACCAGTCCATGAGAACTAGGGTTGCCAGACGTCCCGTATTTCCCGGGACGTCCCGTATTTGGGCACTTTTCAAAATGTCCCGTACGGGACACGCGTGTCCCGTATTTTCCCCAGTTTCACCATCTCACCATCTCCTCCGGTAATTAATCTTTACCAATGTAACAAATTAAAATTTTCTATGAGAAAATTAAAATTTTCTATGAGAAAATTAAAATTTTCTATGAGAAAATTAAAATTTTCTATGAGAAAATTAAAATTTTCTATGAGAAAATTAAAATTTTCTATGAGAAAATTAAAATTTTCTATGAGAAAATTAAAATTTTCTATGAGAAAATTAAAATTTTCTATGAGAAAATTAAAATTTTCTATGAGAAAATTAAAATTTTCTATGAGAAAATTAAAATTTTCTATGAGAAAATTAAAATTTTCTATGAGAAAATTAAAATTTTCTATGAGAAAATTAAAATTTTCTATGAGAAAATTAAAATTTTCTATGAGAAAATTAAAATTTTCTATGAGAAAATTAAAATTTTCTATGAGAAAATTAAAATTTTCTATGAGAAAATTAAAATTTTCCAAAAATATGAGAAGTGAATAATTTTTAATTTCTAATTTCATTAATAAATCTGAAGAAAAA
>NW_007383233.1:10703-13448 GCF_000475195.1 Diaphorina citri | reverse complement strand
GGTTTTGGGTGTATTTCCAAAAAGGGGGGTTTTTTTTTTTTTTTTTTTTTTTTTTTTTTTTTTTTTTTAAGCAGGACTAGCAAGGATTTTTTTAGAGATTTTCAGAGCTCTTGTTATTTTTGTAGAGACTGCAGAGACTTTGGCTTTAACAAGTAGTGAAAATGTAATAATAAAAAAAGAAGAAGAAGAAGAAGAAGAAAAAAAAAAGAGATGGTATTTGTCCCCCCATGGTAAGTACTAATCAATAGGGGAGGGTCCTATAACCTATAACACAATCAGTATATTAAAAAAAAAATAATAACAATAAAAAAAGTCTTACCAGAAAGCTGCTCTATACCACGCCCTCTGATTTTGTCCAGCTCCAACATTTGACACATCTCATTCTGGTTGTCTTTCTCATTTTTCTTGTCAAGAAGTTGCTGAACGGTACCTGGAAATCAGGAGAAATAAAAATAAGTTCCTAGTGCTCACTCCTTGAATAGGACTAAGGCTCCAAAGTAGTCTAAAGAGTTGCTTTACCCCAGCAGTAGGATACTACTTTCGTTGTTGTCGTGAAATCTCAAATAATTTTGAAAAAAAAAAAAAAAAAAAAAAGGATTATGCAGAAGTCACGTCCGTGGAAAAGAAAAGCTCCCTTTTGTATTTAACCTAACCCTATAATAACACTAATCACTGCTCTAATTGTGAAAACTCCTTCTGCGTTTAACCTTGACCTATATTCCCTTATAATAACCAGGGTCACTGCTCGTTCATGGTGCCAGTTCCTTTGGTAGCAATATTCCACGGACGTGACTTCTACCACAAGTACTGGTTAGTCACTTCTGGTCTGCTCTGCTTTCAGTTTATACAAAAGTTAAAAACTTGATATTCCTACGGGTGGCAGGGTAGAGTTTAAAAAGAATAAATTCAAAGTTAAAAAAAAGAGAGGAAATTGAAGTTCCTTTACCTTTGACAGCCTTTGGTATTTGGTCCACATACTGAGGTTTGGATGAGAGGCTTTCAGATCATCTTCGAGAATCTTGCTGGAAATAATTCTGCAAACTTCAGAACCACGGAAGTGTTGTGAGAATTTCATTCCAATCAGGTGGACTCGAGTAGCGGCCCAAGTTGGGTTTCTGTTTACCTAAGGATGTGTTTGTTTATTTGGTTGTGTTACGTATTTCCTTCATTTGATTTTTTTTTTCTTCGGTGTAGGGTATCTAGCAAATTCAATAATTCCCTTGATCAATTTTTGATTTTTTATTTGTCAAATTTTACTTTATCAAAATCACATACAAAAAGGACTAAAACCAAAGGATTTCTCAGGATGAAAATCAAGAAGATTAAAAACAATTACCTGCTAAAATTTTGACGTGCTGTTGATTTGGCCTTATACCATTTGTTCCTACCACCTCCCAACATTCTCCGGGTCGGGGAATGGGGAGCGATGAAGTTGGAATGAATTCTGTGTGAGTACCGATGGTTGTGTCTTTTTCCAAGTTTGCAGCCTAAAACAAATCGAATCTAACTAGTCTAGTCTAAGTATAGGAAGTGATTATCTATCTAGTTCTTAAAATGATTTAAATAACGAACTTACATTCATGAGTCGAAAGTACGGAAAGTGTCATTCAAGAGTGACAACATGATACTTGCAAAATGGATGTACGGGTTCGTATGAACACTCAAGGTTAACTAAGACTTTCTCAACAGGATTTAGAGTGTATAACATCATCAGACGGGAAGAAAGACACCCCGAACACTATCTACGAGTTAGATCATGAACAAAGTCTTTCAGTGTAGTTACCTCCTCGAGAGAAAAAAGTACCGGTCACCCGAAGACTAATTAATGGGAAAGTAGTTTAAAAACAAAGATTTGAAATCTGATAAAAAGTAAGTCCTACAGCCATTTTCTTCGGTTAACTTCTCATCTGTTCGACTGATCCTATCGGTAACACTTGTGACTGTTCCATTCGGTGTTCTCTACGGCATGTTCTTACGTTTTTTAGACTGGCCACCCAGGGCGTACCCTTTTTGACACGTAAACTTCAATGGGCCTCTATTTTATCGAAGTCTAGCTCCACTTCTAACACATAATCCGATTATAACAAACATAAATCTTCATCCCATATTATTTCAACTCTCCGTGGCTAAACATCATCGAAATAAGGTAGGAAATCCCGACAAGTTAATTTATTAACCCATCAACCATCTTTGATCTTGTCACCGAAAGTCATAAATTAAATAAAAAGTCATCCTAATTAATCCTTCCCAAGAGGTATCAAACTTCTAAACTTCCATTTCAAGTATACCTCTGTTTTTCATTCCTTTCATCTCCATAGTGACGTCTTAGGGTACTTAAACAACATTGTAATTATGTCATCTTGGAGATAATAAAGTTGGGGTTTAGTCAAGATTTATCCCATAAAAAAATTGTGTAACACAAAGAAAGCATAGATTTAAAACGAGGGAAAAAGGTAAACAAAATATGTCTTAAAGTTAATAAAGTTTGATGGGAGTCAGGGGTTAAAAACTTTATTAACTTCCAAAGATGAAATAACACACCTTTTAACTTCACACGTCAACATCGTCCGGAACCTTTTTTTTTTTTTTTTTTTTTTTGAGAAACTTGAAGACCAAGAAGACTGTAACAAATGGATAACTAGGAAACAGTTTTTATTAACAAGTTAAAAGGAGAAAAAGGGATCCAACACCATAAACCGCATTTCTTTACAGGTAAGCTTCGGTAGTGTTAATGTTAAACGGGAG
>NW_007383233.1:5354-6906 GCF_000475195.1 Diaphorina citri | reverse complement strand
AGTGGGTATCACAGCATTACTAAGTGCCTCCTTTACTATTAGGTATTTCTCATTAATTCAATATGTAACCACTGGTAACGCCTCACGAGGCTGAGTGCTCCCCGAGCACAGAGCAAAAAAAAAAAAAAAACTTCGACCCCACCAGGAATCAAACCTGGAACCTCCGGCGTACGAATGCAGTGTGATACCCACCCGGCCAGAGATAACACATCTTCCAATCTATTTAACCCTTCACTGGTGAACGTCTGCGTAATTTCGTCCTGTCTATTGTAGAATTTTAACTAGGAAATTCTTTAAAATGTGGGGCCTACATTAGGATTAGTGTCACACACGTGGTACCGCTCCCCTATCCCGAATAAAATTTAGTTAGGCAAAACGTTTTTCCCGTGATTTGATAAATTTTCCGGCAAGTTAATTAGTTCACGCCATGTCCCCTGCATACATAGAACGTATACATAGAACATACATAGAAAGTACATAGAACATTACATTGACATAAATACATAGTTTACATAAAACATAACATGGTTAACGTATAGTCAAGAGCTAAAATTTCAGGAGAATTTCCATTTTCATTCCTTTAGACCCGTTGTACATTAGAAGCGTAGACAAGCAACTTTTTGTAGTGCGTAGTCTCTGATCTTGAAATTTGTCGCGACGACCTATGAACTCAAAGCGAGAAAGTTTTAGATAACACTTCAGTCGTTATTTTAAGACCGGTTTTAGCGTCACCTATGTTAAGCTACGCCGAGCAAGGCCAATAAATGGATGGGTGACTTAAACCTTATATTGGGAATAAAGGGAGAACGGGCTCTAGTCTTGATTTTAAATCATTACATGAAAGTAAAATCGAAAAAAATCAAATCAAGAATAATAATAAACTGAATATTAAACAAATTAGGTAGGTACATAGGTACTGATCGAATAAACTACGGGCTAAATAATTCCCGGAGGGACGGGCCCAGCTTGTTTTATTTAACTAAAAGTATGTGGTGATATGAACAATCAAACGAAATGAAACTTCATTATACTCAAACAATCAATATAAACCTAGGGGTGTCGGCGCGAAAGACCTACTGTCCGTAGTGTTGAACTGTCTTAAGGAGTCAACTCCCATGCCGTAATAGTCACTGCGCTCGCCTTGCACACGGGAGACCCGGGTTCGATTCCCGGCGGGGTCAAAAAATTTGTATCATGCAAATGACTGGCCGTTGCGGGGCCCACTCAGCCTCGTAGAAATCAAGTACGGGACTAGCACTTACAAGGCAACCTTTCATGCTAACTAGGCTGCTTAATAACTTCTGGTAATCTACTTACGCCGTATAAACAGCATATAAAGTCGCTCAAATAGTCGAGCACGCTCAGATCGTGTTCGACCACTATGATGAACTTGTCGGGCGCTATCAGGGACCGGATGGTGACGGCAGCTTTCAACCGTTGCTTAACGTCGAGGTACGAGGACGGCTCGTCGAACATGAAGATGTCTCCGGCCTGAATACATACCATGGCGCAGGCGAAACGCTGCCGCCCTCCCCCTGTAGGAAGAGAGCAT
>NW_007383233.1:0-4682 GCF_000475195.1 Diaphorina citri | reverse complement strand
ATAGACGCAGGTATTGAAACCTATCAAAATTAATTTGAAAATAAATTCGATCGAAGTTTTACGTTGCGTGATAATTTGTTAGATAAACAAGTTAATTTCACGATACGCACTCTCTCGAATCAGATTTGTCACTGGTTTCACCACTTACTATCGAACGGTTTGTCCAATTCTGATGAAATTCAGAAGAAAAATCTCAAGGTAATTAGTTATGCTGTTATACCTCCAAAAAAAGTTGTTAACCTGCTCTCAACTTAACCACAAATAGGTAATTCATGGTTCAGATTTTACTATGACTACGAGTATCACTTACGGTAATTTCCGTGAGTCCCTCACACCTAGGATCGCCCCGTCTGGACCCCATGAACACGGACTTGAGATGGGGTCTCTCGGACAATAGTTTACCCAGTCCTTCCTTCATCGGACCCGTCATTTCTATCAGCTCCAAGTTATATCTGAAAACAAGAGACCAAGATTAAATAAGGGTAATAGAAAGTAAAAATTAAAACGAGCCATCTTAGATATCTTGTAGAGCGTCTGACTTGAGATGGGGTCTCTCGGACAATAGTTTACCCAGTCCTTCCTTCATCGGACCCGTCATTTCTATCAGCTCCAAGTTATATCTGAGAACAAGAGACCAAGATTAAATAAGGGTAAGAGAAAGTAAAAATTAAAACGAGCCATCTTAGATATCTTGTAGAGCGTCTGACTTGAGATGGGGTCTCTCGGACAATAGTTTACCCAGTCCTTCCTTCATAGGTCCTGTCATTTCTATCAGCTCCAAGTTATATCTGAGAGAAAAGAGAACATTATTAAAATTTTATATTATATAGCAATTAAAAGTTATCTACAATCTTATGGGACGAAAACCCACAATATTATGGGAAAACTTTGAACTACATCTTTCTGACTCCCCATGAGCTCACGTGACGTGAGGGTAGTGTGTTTCTACCTTTAGATACATATCTTGGAAAAAAAGCGCGTCTGCCTTGTAAGCGCCAAATAGCGGGTTCGACTGCCACCCGAGGCGGATTTTATCCTAGACTGATAAGGTTAGCTCTCGGAAGGTTAGCTGGCTTTCTCCTATTAAAGTGGCTACTCAATTGTCCTCACGAGGCTGAGTGCACCCCGAACTCCAAGCACAGAGCCGAAAAAAAACCTCGACCCCGCCGGGAATCAAAGTTTTTTTCCAAGGCCTGCTACAACTGCACACTTCAATTATTTCACACAATAAAGTAGAACCTCAATTATTTCAAAAATTGGGACCGAGGGTAGTTGAAATAATTGAAATTCTGTATAAAACAATGGAAAAGGGGGCAAAATTTAGATACGAAAGAACACAATGGTTAATAAATACCCTATTTTGAACTGATTTTGGGGTTGAAATAATAGAGGTTCTAACTGTATTGGTTTTACAACAAATTTCATGGATTCTGCAGTGATACCTCTACTTCCTTACTTTTTGTCTCCATATGAACTTACCTTTCAAATCTTCAAACTATGGAGAACACTTCTAATTAATCCTACTGAAAAATAAATACTGAAAGCATTGTTTCTAGGTTTCTACCAATACCAATTATTTAATTGGAACAGCCCTAAAGGATGGGTTAAGCGACTACTTCTAAATACAATTTTGAAAAAAAAAAAAAAAAAAAAATATATATTTGAGATACCATCCAAGTCTTGAACCTATGGGTTAGTAACCTAGTCTGCTCTGCTTCTTTCTTTATACAAAGTTAAAACTTTGTATTCCTAGGTGGGCAGGTCTTAAAAAAGAATAAATTCAAAGTTTAAAAAAAGAGAGGAAATTGAAGTCTCCTTTACCTTTGACAGCCTTGGGTATTTGGTCCACATACTGAGGTTTGATGAGAGCTTTCAGATCATCTTCGAGAATCTTGGTGAAATAATTCTGCAACTCGGAACCACGGAAGTGTTGTAGAATTTCATTCCAATCAGGTGGACTCGAGTAGCGGCCCAAGTTGGGTTTCTGTTTACCTAAAGGAGGAAGAAATCATTATTTTATTAGGTAAGTATTTATTTTTTCCATTTTCTGAGTTTTTTTTCTTTGGTGTAGGTATCTAGCAAATTCAATAATTCCTTGATAATTTTGATTTTTTATTTAATTGTCAAATTTACTTTATCAAAATACATACAAAAAGGACTAAAACCAAAGATTTTCTCAGCATGGAAATCAAAGAAGATTAAAAAAATAATTACCTGCTAAAATTTTGAGTGCTGTTGATTTGCCTATACCATTTGTTCCTACCAATCCCAACACTTCTCCAGGAAGAAATCATTATTTTATTAGGTAAGTATTTATTTTTTCCATTTTATGAGTTTTTTTTTCTTCGGTGTAGGTATCTAGCAAATTCAATAATTCCTTGATAATTTTGATTTTTTATTTGTCAAATTTACTTTATCAAAATACATACAAAAAGGACTAAAACCAAAGATTTTCTCAGGATGAAAATCAAAGAAGATTAAAAAAACAATTACCTGCTAAAATTTTGAGTGCTGTTGATTTGCCTATACCATTTGTTCCTACCAATCCCAACACTTCTCCGGGTCGGGGAATGGGCAGCCGATGAAGTTTGAATGAATTCTGTGAGTACCGATGAGTTGTGTCTTTTTCCAAGTTGGAGGGCAAATTGATAATTGTGATGGCTTCGAATGGACATTTCTTTACGCAAATACCACAACCTAGGGAAAAAGGGGAAAACTGTTGTGTCTTTTTCCAAGTTGGAGGGCAAATTGATAATTGTGATGGCTTCGAATGGACATTTCTTTACGCAAATACCACAACCTAGGGATAAAGAGGAAAATTGAACAATTATTTTTTGACAAAGGATCAATAGGTAAACAATGTTAGAAGAACTAAGAAGTCAAAGTTTTTTTCCAAGGCCTGCTACAACTGCACACTTCAATTATTTCACACAATAAAGTAGAACCTCAATTATTTCAAAAATTGGGACTGAGGGTAGTTGAAATAATTGAAATTCTGTATAAAACAATGGAAAAGGGAGCAAAATTTAGATACGAAAGAACACAATGGTTAAAAAATACCCTATTTAGAACTGATTTGGGGGTTGAAATAATAGAGGTTCTACTGTATTAATGAAAAAAAAAAAAAAAGTCGAGTCGAAGAAGAAAAATAGAATATTATGTATTGAATTGAATTTATATTTTTGTCGAAAAATGATTCGAGTTTAATTTTTTTTTTCTCATTTTACAATTTTATTTTCCATTTCACTTACCAAGGAGAACGATAATTTCAGAGTCCGTGAACTGTCCTTGCACAACTTCCAATTTGAACTCGCCCATCGTTTTACTCATGGCAGGATACTCATAGTGATTCATACGCTTGATCTAGAATTAGAAATTAGGATTATGGAGACATTTTTGTTCTTGTAGGAGTTTTGGTCCTATTGTCCCGAAAATTTCATGGATTCTGCAGTGATACCTCTACTTCCTTACTTTTTGTCTCCATATGAACTTACCTTTCAAATCTTCAAACTATGGAGAACCCTTCTAATTAATCCTACTGAAAAATAAATAAATACTGAAAGCACTGTTTCTAGGTTTCTACCAATACCAATTATTTAATTGGAACAGCCCTAAAGGATGGAATAAGCTACTACAAATCTGCCTCTAATTTATTATTACCTACTTCTAAATACAAAACATATTATTTAATTGGAACAGCCCTAAAGGATGGGTTAAGTGACTACATCTAAATACAAAACATACCTATACACAATTCTTCACTGATTGAAGCTATTTTATCTCCGGGTGTAACTTCAATGCACAGTTTTCCCATGCGGACCACCGGGCAGGATTTTTTGCATTCTTGACGGCATCTCTTTGGCTTACACTTGTCAGTGTTCACAATGGCTATCCTAGTCAGCTTGTCTGACTCTTCAATTGGCTTCTTTTTACTCGACATCCTGAAATGAAAAATAGTCTAAAGTTAAAACAAAAATTTGATGAAAGGGTAATTAATCAGAAGCCACTGCAATGAAAAAGAAAGCTCCTTTCCATTGATGTGACTTCTGAACAAGTACTAGATTGAGCACTATGCAAAGCCACAGAAAGAGGGCAGACTATTACAATATGTGAGATTTAGGACAACTCTTTCAGAATCAATTGAAATCAAAGTACTGCTTGGGCATGTAGGTAAATCGTTCATAGTACAACAGGAGAACTTACTGTGAAAGGCAGTGAAAGCTGAGTACTTACATTCAACAATAATTTAGTAAAATTTCTTGATCTACCCTATTTAGGTGAAGGATATGAATCTGATCTGATCAACTAAGCTACAAAATCCTAACCTCAAAATATCTCACACGTATGTTTAGCGTAAAATCTTGTGATTATAAAATAACCGGTCAATTTTCCGGGGTTCCAACGACCTAGAAGAGCTTTTGGTAGGGTTTCCTTGAAGAAAAGTCCACTTACCTTGGTTTTTAGACTGTCAATTGGCGACTCTGCCCAAAATTTAAAACCGTCACCAAAATTTGTCGGATGTCGGACCACTTGATTGATGAGAAGTTGGCAAACTTTAAACTTTCAACTTTCTTTTTGTTTTGTTGTACATCGGTGAACACAGCTGTGGGAATTTCTGCCCACAATTAACAATTAAAATGCTCAAGTCTTCAGGATCTTCAAGAGGGAATATGGAAAACACT
>NW_007383232.1:2298-6009 GCF_000475195.1 Diaphorina citri | reverse complement strand
CAATAATAGTAGTAGCCTGCTGCTGGAGTAAAGGGACTTTTCAGTCCTATGCGAGCAGTATAAATAAGCACTATTATTGACCACAATAATAGTAGTAGCCTGCTGCTGGAGTAAAGGGACTTTTCAGTCCTATGCGAGCAGTATAAATAAGCACTAATTTGAGAATTTGACCACAATAATAGTAGTAGCCTGCTGCTGGAGTAAAGGGACTTTTCAGTCCTATGCGAGCAGTATAAATAAGCACCATTATTCTTATTGTTATTATTACAATGTAGATTATTAGATGTAAAAGGATCTTACGTCTAAAGTTCTACTAAAGTTTTCACAAAAAACTCATCGTTAGTAGGCGTCCATAACGGAGAACCGACCATTGACCCTAGCCTAGTACCGACCCAAGAGAAAATAAACAAACCATGCTAATGAATAAATGAATAATAGTCTGGCTGAGGGACTTTAAAGTTTTCACTAAAAACTCATCGTTAGTAGGCGTCCATAACGGAGAACCGACCATTGACCCTAGCCTAGTACCGACCCAAGAGAAAGTAAACAAACCATGCTAATGAATAAATGAATAATAGTCTGGCTGAGGGACTATAAACAGAAAGTAGATAACCGTCTAGCTAGGGGACTATAAACAGGGAGTAGACTAGTCCAAATTTTCCTCACGCTATATCAATAGAGAAGGTTGAGTGCGAAGGGCATCCCGTGTGTAAAAAAAAGTAGGCAATTAGTTTGAAAAGTAGGCAATCAGAGTGGAATGCCCTTCGCACTTAAATTTTGGGAAATTCAAGGGAAATTTCAGGCTGGGTGTCCTCCCTGTTTAAAGTCCCCCAGCCAGACAGACCTGTCTTTGATAAAATAGGGATCTGAACATGGGAAAAGGCGAAGAAGAAGAAGAAGAAGAAGAAGAAGAAGAAGAAGAAGAAGAAGAAGAAGAAGAAGAAGAAGAATGAATAAATGAATAGAAGCGTCCTCAACGGAGCCTTGACCATATAATATAGCCCCGACCGTAGCCATTCCGAGAAGGAACATCATTATCCGTTCAGGATAAAATTCACTCCGAGCGGGAATCGAACCCGCCGCCTAGCGCTTACAAGGCAAACGTGCTACCCTCCAAGCTAACTATAGGCTGGCTATTGGAATGCGTAGAACTTCAGATGGTTGGGTCTCTGACAAATCCTCAGCAGTAACATCAGACCTCGCTTTGTATCTCGCGTACAGTGTTGCCAGTGGCTAGAGTTTATGGAACGGCACACCATGGCGCTACAATCATCCATTATCTGTCAGCAAAAGAGACGAAAGTCAGAAAAGGGACCCGAACCGATTTCATCCTAAACAGATATTGACGGTCCATTAGAGAGTGGGGGGAACAGTCATCTTAGCGCGTTACCCCACTGGTCTGACCGTGCTGACTGCTAAGGTTTTCAGTGATAGAACGGGGATTTTCCTCTCCATTCGGGCATTCGGGTATTCGGTGACAAACCAGCCGCCTTCTCACATTAACCTCACGCAAAATGAGTATTAGGGCCGGAAAAGACAGCACTCTGGACAATCGCGTGATACCAACCACAAGCAGCTTAACTTCTGGGAACTGGTGCATTGAGAGAGAGGGAGAGAGAGAGAGAAAGAGAGAGACAGAGACAGAGATAGTGTGGGTGGAAGGGGGGATGTTGAGAAGGGTGGTTTTTGTGTTTTGGGTGTGAGAGAGAGAGAGAGAGAGAGAGAGAGAGAGAGAGAGAGAGAGAGGAGTTATGAATAAAACCTAGGCGCCACGAAGTTATACCCTTCTCTTTCCCTCCCCTCCACTCTCCTTCTTCCTTCCCCCTCTTTCTCATATCTCCTCTTTTCCAAGCTTTACCCTCTCTCTTTCTCTCCTTATATTTACCAATATCTCTCTCTCTCTCTCTCTCTCTCTTCTTTACGCCCCCTCTTTTTCTTTTCTCTCCCCCTACTCTTCTTCTCATCTTCCCTCTCTCTTCTTGTGTTTATCCCTCTCTCTTTCTCCTAATATTTTCTACTCTCTTCCTTTTCTTTCAGATCTCCCCTTTCCTCTCTCTCTCTCTCTCTCTCCCCCTCTCTCTCTCAGATCTTTCTTCTCTCTCTCTCACTCACCCTCCCTCCCTCTCTCTATTAATTACCTTATTTTTTTACTTTCTATTACCCTTACGTATAGAAAACCTATACAAGGTAATGAGAAAGTGTTGTTTTTTAAAGAAATGTGTGAGTAGGGTATGTGAAATTTATTTGTGTGCGCATTTAGAGGAGGGGAAGGAGGAGGAGGAGGGGAAGAAGAAGAAGAAGAAGTAGGAGAAAGAGAAGGAGAAGTTGAAGAGGAGGAGGATGAGAACAAGAAGAAGAGAAAGAAGAAGAAGAAGAAGAAGAAGAAGAAGAAGAAGAAGAGGCGGAGTATGAGGATTTTTTTTCTTCAATGGGTGAATTTGGCGATCGAGAGCAAAACATACCTACTTATTTGCTGTAAATCTTTGATATTGTGAGTACCTATGTACTTATATTACAGAATTGTACAAAACTGTAAATTAAATATAGGTACAATACTTACATACAACTTACAATAGACATACCTAGGTATCTAGCTATCGAACTGGCTCCCTATTAACTGATGACATAATTTTACAGTTTTACAAGTAGGTAGGTATTATTATTATGAATTTACAGAAAGAAGCTTAAAACCAGCTTTTGTACGAGTTTAACTTTCGACACTTATCGTACAAAACAGCAAAAGTTTTTTGTAAAGTCCAAGCAAAGTTTTCTTTTGTAAACATAGTAGCTTGTTCTTTTCTTTTTTACTTTTTCTATGGATTATATCTTCCTCCCCTCTTTGTTATTTCATTTCTTTGTATTAAGAGCGGATATTTGCGTTGGTGTAATGTTTCAGCTACTTATAACAATAGATAAGGATGAGATTTTTCCATCTTTAAACAGATACATAAGAATCATAAAGATACAACAAAATATGGTACAGAATTACGGATGCAGTAGGGTAGATCGTAGATTTGTATAAGCTCGACCCATCCTTTATAATAGGACTGTTTGCCCCTACTTCTAAGGCGGATTTCACATCTAGACTGCCACTTGTAGTATAAGACAGTTTTCATGTTGAGGGCTACATAGTCTTATGGGCAAGTTCACACTTAAACTTGAAGTGTGAACAGGCCCATAAGACTATGTAGCCATCAACATGAAAACTGCCGTATACTACAAGTTGCAGTCTAGATGTGAATGTGAAATTCGCCTAAAGCTCAGATTGGACTTTTTGTGTATGACAGTATAGGGTAGTTAATTAGTTATTAATCGGACATTGGATTTAAAACTGAGTGATCTGTGGTTCGAATCTCAGTGTTGACATAAGTATACAATGCGAGTTACTAGAAGAAAGAAAAGGCATCAACGAAAGGAGAGCCAAAACATGAGAGACACGAGAGAGAGAGAGAAGAAAGAGAGAGAGAGAGAGAGTGGAAGAGAGAGAGGGAGGGAGAGAGAGAGAAAGGAAGAGACTAAGAGAGGGAGAGAGAGAGAGTGGAAGAGAGAGAGAGAAAGAGAGAGAGAGAGAAAGAGAGAGAGAGAAATTATTACTGGTACTACTTGTACAGACTTGCAGTCGCCAACATCCATTTTTGCAGCCCACACAATTTTCCTCTTTCTCTCTCTCTCTCTCTCTCTCTCTCTCTCTCTCTTTCTCTCTCTCTCTCT
>NW_007383232.1:0-830 GCF_000475195.1 Diaphorina citri | reverse complement strand
TCCCCCCATTAGGTTTTTCCCAAAAAAAATTTTTTTTTTTTTTTTTTTTTTTTTTTTTTTTTTTTTTTTATCGGCTTACAACCTACTCAATTTTTTTTTTTCTGTTTCTCCCCTCTTTTCCCATAGTTAAATAATCTATTTAAGGATGAACGATTAGTTTTTTAATTGTCAAATTGTCATTAATGGCTGATAATTAATTGCTAAATGTGTAATAAATAAATAAAAAAATGTTTTGATGAAGAGGAGTAAAGGTTTAAAGTTTCAAGTAGGTAGGTGTTAGGACTGTTTATTTTATGTGAATGTTAAGTACCTACCTCTTGTGGGTGTGAATGTGGTGTGTGTTGTTATCCCCAAAAACCCACTTTTCTATACATAGATACTTGATTCGAAATTTTCGTTCTTTTGTCCCTTGCATTCAAATTGAAAACAATAAGACATATACGTGATTATGGTACTTTTGACACATCCACTAAAGATCATATTGGTAATTTTATTCTTTCTCTTCAAATCCCTTCCCTGTTTCTGTCACACTATCTTCTCGTAATTCTCCTATGTTTAGTGGAATTCTGGCACATCCACTAAAAATCATTTATCCAACTCTCCCTCTCATTTAATCAAACAAATGAACAAACAGACAAACAAACAAACAAACAAACAAACAAACAAACAAAAAAAAATGATTTAACAGTTTTGCCAACTTTTATTAAAATCGGACAACCCGTTCAAGAAGTACCTAGGTAGGTAGGCAAGGTGAAACAAACAAACAAACAAACAAACAAACAAACAAACAAACAAACAAACAAACAAACAAACAAACAAACAAACAAACA
>NW_007383231.1:0-6009 GCF_000475195.1 Diaphorina citri | reverse complement strand
ATGGAATCTTCTTCGAATAAAGTTATCAGATAAGAAATCTTGTGTTTTTAATAACGAAAGCAAGTGTAGCGTAACCTTAAGAGTGTCGGCTGCGATTCAGTGGATGTGCTAGTATGAGGTCTACATACAATGTAGGTAGGTACATATCTAGTATGCCTACAGACTGTGTCTGCCTACCTATTATACTCTACATTATTATGTACGAAAGGTATTAGTTAGGTACCCCCTATCTATGGTAGAAATACCAACATAGGGTACCTCTACGCACTTGGGTTGTGGTCCCGATCATAAATTGTTTTGGCTCAACACAGAACTTTATATGTAGAGGTAGGTAGATCACAAAAATTGCTAAAAGAAGTAAAATAAAATCGAAATAGCTACAAACCGTCGGTAATTTAAACATTTCATTGTAAAAAAAAAGAAAAGAAAAAAAAGTGTAGACAATCTATTGAAAAAAGTTGTAACGAGTTGTACGTTCATGAAAAGTTCCCATTGACCAAAAAAACTTACCAATTCGGTGAGCTTGAACGCCGCCCATTTGTTGCAGGCCATTTTGTCTCCGGATTTTGGAGACATGCACAAGCACCAAATTCCTCAGCCTCTATACTCCAATCAGAGATCAGCATTGAAATAGTTCAAGGACGGCATTTGAGCCTTGAAATCGGTGCAAATTATCCAATGAAACGTTGCGTTGTCAATCGTTAATTCGTTACTCCGTTGGAAATCGGGACGTTAAGCATAAAAGGGTTAAAATGACGTCCATCCTATATGTTGTCAATCGTTACTCCGTTGGAAATCGGGACGTTAAGCATAAAAGGGTTAAAGTGATGTCCATCCTATATGAGAAGTGGGATACTCTCACAATTTTTATTTTTTATTTTTTTATTTTATTTATTTTTTTTTATTAATTTTTAGTTTGTCTTTTTATTTAAATTTGTATGTATTTTTATTTGAGCGGAAGTGAGTAGATTTTAAAAAGCGTACCTACTTGTTCACACTTTTCTTATTTGAACAAAAAAAATGCCTGTAATAGGTAATTAACAAATGAAAATGTAAGTGCATATTTAAAGTGATAATAATACAGCTACCTTAATACATAAGTAGTTATGCACTGTGTATTTTTACAGGTAGATATTGTATTGTGTAGGTACATATTCCTAGGTACCATAGGTAAGTACCTGTTTTTACAATGATTAGGTATTTCTAGGTAGGTATAGTAATAGAGATACCTATGTAGGTATTATGTAGATGGGTGAGTTGTAACTAGGTGTATTTCACAGTGTAGGTAATATTAGGTAGGTAAACACTTCTCCATTGATAAAAAAGCGGATATGCGCTGAGTGTTTCTACACACATTACCTACCTACCTAGGTAGGGGAACACGGGGCGAAATGGCACCTCTAGTGCTTATGAGGTCCTTACTAAAAAAATAAATCACACAGATATGTAATTTTGTAGCAAAATAAAGCATAATTTCAGCTACAAATTAGATCAGACAAGAACGATATATGTATCACTGGAAAAAACTAAAAATGTTTTTATGAGGGTACTAAAAATGACCGTTTTGCTCCAAGGCTGAGGAAAAATGGTCCTATACCATATATTAAATGTACATGCAAAACACTTTGGGGCAGAATGGAAACCTGGGCACTATACTCCCATGTACCATTCTGCCCAGACCATTAAAAAACCGTTTTGCCCCTAAGCGTCAGTGATTTGAAAACTGCACGGGAAAATTGCATCAAGCACTGGTGAAATCGAATAAACCTCCGTACTAAAAAAAAAAAGTAAAAGTAAAAGAATCAACCACGGATCAAAACAAAGATAACACTTGCGTCGAAAACGCGTCAAAATTCACTGATAAGGATAATTTTAATGATAAGAGCGTCAATATTTCGAGAGAGCATTCGAACTGACTTCTCTTTCCGCGGCTATGTCCCTACCGAAACCACCATAGAACTGATAACTAGAACTGAATATAGTACTAACAGCAGGTACAGTATAGAGTACAGGACTAGCTGTAGGTATCAACAGCGGGCTAAAGTTTAGACCTTCAAACCTGCATGCTGGTACGAGTATATTCTGATAATGGTTCAAGTCATAGAGTTAAACCGTGGTAGAAGGAGTAATGCACTGGTCCCCGATGGATCACTTTAGTTAAGGAAATAGTTCCTAGTCCATCCAAGAGAGCTCAGCACTTTCTAGCTCCTAAAAAGGACGGGTGATCGTTTTGCCCCGATGTGCCATTTTGCCCCATGTTCCCCTACTTACCTACCTATCAACATGTCTGTACTTCACACTGAACAACTTTCACTGCTGAAATTCTAACAATAGGTAAGTCTGGTAAGTGCCTATGTAAAGTACGTTAAACTAGGTACTTGGTGCTATTAACTGGTTTTTTAAGTACCTACTTAAGTAGTGGTCACTTCTGCAAATAAAGGTGAAAAGAAGCACTCCATTTAGGGGGAAAACTTATTGATAAAATTAAGGGGGGAAAACTTATTGATAAACTCCTTTTTTAAGAGGTTTGAAAGAGGCATAGAGGGAAATGTAACTGTCGAGGTCGCATCGTCCCGAAAGTGAAGAGAGAAGGCAGACAGGGTAGGAGAAAGCCAGCCGTTCCGAGAACCTTAACTGTTCAGGATAAAATCTGCCCCGGGAGGGAATTCAACCCGCTGTTTAGCGCTTAAAAGGCAGATGCGCTACTAACCAAGCTATCTAGAGGAGCTAAGCCTCCTAACTATTGGATTGTGTGGAAACGAATACTAGGTAAGTCCAAAATTTCAGCCAAAAAAAGGACATTCCAGAATTATGGATGCCAGAACCATACAACCCACTCCGAAGAACATGAGGACTCCTATGCCCAACAGAACAGTCTCCTGTGGGAGAAGATCAAGAAAACGGAAGAGGGAGAATGAAAAATTCTAATCAAACTATATTGGTATGTACCATCAAAGCCTTTCCGAATTTTAAAATAATCTTTTTTTTTTTTTAAGAGGTTTGACAGAGGGAACTGTAACGGCTATGGTCTTATCGTCCCGAAATCGAAGAGAGAAGGAAGACAGGATAGGAGAAATCCAGCCGTTCCGAGAACAAACATTATCCCATCAGGATAAAATCCGCCCCGGGCGGGAATCGAACCCGCGGCCCAGCGCTTACAAGGCAGACGCACTACCAACCAAGCTAACTAGGCTGGTGTAGGTTTTTATTTGAAACAAAAAGTTTCTAACCAGACAAACTCGCAACCCATGGACTGTGAGTCGTCTACTGAACCGCGGATTGGTTCTTTCAGCTATTGGCAGTCTGTTCAAACTTAAACAACATTCTAATTGTTGATCCTAAAGTTTTGTTTATGCCACGGGGCACGGGCTATCAAAGAATGAAACTGAATATTTTTTATATACATAATATATGTATTTTATAGACAGATTTTTTTATGCATAATATTTGGTGGGTTTATAATGATATAAGGTACCTATGTAATCTCTTGTAGCACATTTGTTGAGCCATTATCAGAGTTTTGATGTATATACGTAGATTTTGGTGAGACTAAATCAGCGGTTCTCAAACTCTTTTTAAACAGCCGTTGATACTCGAACTTTTTTTCCTGTCAATTCTCTAGGGACAAAAAAAGTTAAAGCGTATAATTTAAAAAAAGACATACCTAGGTAATTTTGGGTGTCAATTTTCTGGAAATCTAGCACAAAAAAGCATGTGTTCCTGGACTTAGTAGGTAACGTGTGACGGAAATATTTTTGGAATAACCAGGAAAATCCACCACTGTTGGGTCAAGATTTGAGAACGGCTTGTTCTTGTCTAGTTATGGGATATATGTACATAGGTAGTGGTATAGATACCTACATGAACGAAACTTCCAAGACATCTGTCAATTTTGTGAACATATTTCACAGAAATACCTACATACCATGTATTGGAGACATTTCTGATGACTACATATTATTTACCTAGGTACATGGTATTTCTTAATATTTTATTCACGGAGATTACGGAATTTGACGAAGTCTGACTAGACATCCGATTATGAAATTTGGTGAAGTCTGTGTTGAGAAATGTGTTATAGTTCCTTCTAACGTACTTCTATCGGCATTACCTACCTATCTCCAGATAATGAAACGTGTTATTTTGTGTGTCAACGTTAGGTATGTAATAGGATGGGTGACCTGAGCGATCGCGGGCTGTCGGTTTTTCCAGGTCCCACTCAGGCTGGGTAAGGTTTATGTGAGGAGGCGAGTAGCTTATCGCCAAACGAAGAATAAAACTCTAAAAAGTGTAAAAACCTAAGCAGTTATACAATATCTTATTACGTTAAACCTGTAAATAATAATAAGAAGAAGAAGAAGAAATGTCCATCTAAACAGAAGGTTCTTAAGTCAATCAACGTGCAAAGTCTTGTCTAAGGAGTGGCAGGGATAGAGAGCATTTGACATCTCCACTAATTTCATCGCTTGTAATTCTCAATGGTATAGAGATGCCAGTTTTACATCTTCAATTTTTTTACAGCTTTTTCTTGTCAGTTCCATGGTTTGATATCAAAACTAACCACATCTTCTTTTCTTCTCATTTTTCAGAACTGCTTCTTATTCGGTTTAGTTCCATGGTTTGCTATATGCTCTATGCTTCTCCTAATGTTAAGTATATTATCACTGAACAGTATTGTCTTCAAGTACGTTGTGGAAATTCGTCCAGTGGTGGATTGAGCGAGAGGTTGAGGGTTCGACTCCCCCGCGGGCGGTACAGATTATCCGTTGAATCCGTCGATCTTTGAATTTGCTTTCTTCTATCTTGATCGAAGTTACTGCAGCGGCTTTTCAAATGTTTTAATCCTGTTTGATCGAAGTAGGTAAATTCAATTTATTTTCATGTACATGCTTGAAATCACGAGGCGTTAGGTTGGGGGTTCGATTCTCGCCCTTTACTGCTGTGTGCCTAGATCAGGAAGGCTCAAGTTCAATCTCAGCTGAGGCATTTAATTTTATTCTCTTACTTTCAAGAAGGCTTATAATATATCTAGTTACTTATGTAAGGTATAACTATAAGGAGGGGGGGATGCCCTAGGCCCATATTCTATAGAAAAACTTTCCACTTTGCAAACGTTTTGATGTAATATTTCAGAAGATAAACCTTTAAAAACCTTGCAAAACCATTATTATCCTTAGTTGCTGTGACATTTTCCTTTTTCTTTGAAATGTAGTGTAAATAAAATTTGTCTTGGGAATTTAGTCTAAGCTTTGTCCTGTGGTTGGTAGGTAGGTAGGTACCTTTAACTTGAGAGTCTATGTCCTAATTGTCCTATTCTTACCTATCATTATCTACGCATTTATGTACCGATAATGTTCTTTCTCGGAACGGCTGGCTTTCTCGTATCCTGTCCTCCTGCTCTCTTCGATTTCCAAGGGGGGGAAACGCCTCCCCAATTTCCATCCCGTACCGCCCCCACTGGCTGGTGCGCATCCTACCTTGCAAGAACCTGAAATGAATTATCCTTCATCAGTAATTACATTTTTATTGTAGAACTTCTCATTATTTACAATCGAAGTTAATACTCGCGTGGTAGGAGGCGTGTGAATTTTGAGTCCACATGACGTCCAACCTCAAGCTAGAAGAATAAAGTAGCCAGGCGAAAGTTGCCTGTCCATTGTTCTAGCTGGGTTGCTGGATTAGCAGATACTTGGGATAGAAGAGGACTTAGCCCCAATCCTAGTATGCCTTGCCCAAGTTGCCTCTCTGAAGTTTTGAAGTTCATCATGGTAACAAATGGGAAGAAGCCAGGGGAAATACTCTTTCCTCTACCATGAACATCAATTTTTAGTCCGTCCTTCCTTTATTTAATTACAATAGTAATAATAAAAGGTATAGTGGACGGACTATTGTATTCGCTTCGGTGTCATCTGTCGGTCTGTCTGTCGGTCGGTCTGTCTGTCCCCATAGAAAGACTTATCCAAACCTGGTCGACCTATATATCAAATTAAAGGTCTTTTTACCAGGAAC
>NW_007383230.1:0-6010 GCF_000475195.1 Diaphorina citri | reverse complement strand
TATTACATGTGAGAGGTAATTAGCCCAGTTTTTCGGTTGTTAAGGTGAGTGATGATTAGTGGAGGAAGATGGGTTTGTGTTACAGTTCAAGTTAAAGTAAAAATGTATAGAGGTAAAACGCTGTAATTGATGGTTTCATCCTTTTATCTGTGTAGTCTGCAATATTTCTTGTTTTTGTGTCTTTCCATTGAATGAGGATTATGATATGATCTAGTTATTAAAAAAAAAAGCTGATGATTAGTGGAGGAAGATGGGTTTGTGTTACAGTTCAAGTTAAAGTAAAAATGTACAGAGGTAAAACGCTGTAATTGATGGTTTCATCCTTTTATCTGTGCAGTGTGCAATATTTCTTGTTTTTGCGTCTTTCCATTGAATTAGGATTGTGATATGATCTAGTTATTAAAACAAAGTTGGCTCTTAATTTAAGTCGACCGAACTTCCGACAGCCTTCCTTGGCTTACGAAACAAAGAGGCAGAGAAATTGCAAAAACTTGGAGTAGAACCTCACTTCGCTCACTCAGGAAAGTCCAACAGGCGTCCTTGTCAAAAAAAAAAGAAAAAAATCACCGATCACAAACTCGGCCATAAATACGTTCACACCTTTACCTCATTAACCTGTACTAACTGCACAACGAGACATGAACACATATAGGTATTACATACTGTGTGCTCTGGCCTACTTAGCCGGCCAGAAATTCGAGAAAATTAGGCCAGCCAAACGAATGTCAGCGGGGCGACGTATCCGACCCCAAGCCGAGACCACACCATGACCAATTTCCTCCCGATTTTTTGAGACGTGAAAAAAAATTATGATAACAAAATAATGCTGATGATAATGATAATACATGGTAGCAATGTAATTATAATAGTAACAAAGTAATGATAATAGTAACAAAGTAATGATGATTCTTCTTCTTCTTCGCCCCCGTGTTCAGACGGGGTCAGCGTTTTTTTGGCAGCCTCTCAATCAGCCCTAGAGTAAGCTGGTCTACTCCTAGCCAGACTAAGCTGGTCCACTCCCTGTTTAAAGTCCCCCAGCCAGACAGACCATAGCTCTAAAACTTGCACCCCATCGGGCAAGCCAGACAAACCATAGCAGTAATGACCAATTTCCTCCCGATTTTTTGAGACGTGAAAAAAAATTATGATAACAAAATAATGCTGATGATAATGATAATACATGGTAGCAAAGTAATTAAAATATTAACAAAGTAATGATATTAGTAACAAAGTAATGATGATTCTTCTTCCCCGTGTTCAGCCGCGTTCGGCGTTTTTCGGCAGCCTCTTAGTCAGCCCTAGAGTAAGCTGGTCTACTCCCAGCCAGACTAAGCTGGTCTACTCCCTGTTTAAAGTCCCCCAGCCAGACAGACCATAGCTCTAAAACTTGCACCCCATCGGCCATCGGGCAAGCCAGACAAACCATAGCAGGTCTACTCCCAGCCAGACTAAGCTGGTCTACTCCCTGTTTAAAGTCCCCCAGCCAGACAGACCATAGCTCTAAAACTTGCACCCCATTGGGCAAGCCAGACAAACCATAGCAGTAACAGACCTATGTAGGTACCTACATATGTAGGTACCTGCCTATGTAGGTACCTATCTACCTACCTATAGGAAATTCAAGTATGCAAGCTTATTTAGTACTTCCAACTTTTTTATTAATTAGAAATCATCTTTATTTAATAGTGCTGTTTATACTGCTCGCATAGGACTGAAAAGTCCCTTTACTCCAGCAGTAGGCTACTACTATTATTGTGGTCAAATTCTCATTTTTTTTTTTTTTGTTTTTAATAATTTGTTGGATAATTTACATTTATTTAAGAATACATTGAAAATTACAAATTATTTTGAGGAATTTATACTGCTCGCATAGGACTGAAAAGTCCCTTTACTCCAGCAGTAGGCTACTACTATTATTGTGGTCAAATTCTCAAATTATTTTAAGGTTAAAATTCCATACCTCGGCTCGGATTGAACCCACGCCCTCCTGTTTACCAGGCGAGCGTCTTGACGACAACACCACGGAGGCAGGAAAATAAACTGAGCCCAGTCTATAGGCGGCATAAAATGTGCCCGCAAGTCGCGGCAGGCGGGTGGGCTTGTGAAGTCCCTGTCTTGCCACCGGGCACGGGGAGAGCCGCGCGTAGGTGGGAAGATAACGTGCTTCGGGCTAGCGTCGAGATTCGGAGCGATAGGCGAGGAAGTCTACCGGAAATTCTGCCCGGAGTTGCCAGAATTTCGCGACCGGCGCGGCCCGGTTAGCAGCACGGCGGGCGGTAAGAATTTAGACAAGACCCCCTTCTGTGAAGAAGAAAAAAAATTGTACCTTGGTACCGTTTTCGCATTAAAAGAATGGCTTTTACATCCATACCTATCCAGGAACGGAAAATTTCGGTCAGAAACTGTCCGCCCTGGTCGAGATTCGAACCCAGCACCTCCAGGTCGAGAGTCAGTGCTCTTGACCACTCGGACACAGAGGTGGGCGGAGATGTTGATAGAGGTGATTTTGATGGGGCTAAACTGCTAGAAGGGCAGGGATTGATGATGACGGGTCACAGGGGAGATTTTGATGTACCCCCGCGCCACGTGCAGTCGATCCGTATCTTTTTCGGTGCAGACAAAGTAATGAATTTTTTCGTCTCTTTTTGAAACATTTGCTTCCTCGTATTGTTGAGATGTGATTTTTCTTCTCAAGAAGTTTGATAAACAACCGACAACGAAGGTCGAGGTTTGATAGAAGTAAGCTGTAACTGTTAAGGTCTTATTCGGAAATCGAAGAGAGGAGTAGGACAAGATAGAAGAAATTGTACTCAATTGTCCTCACGAGGCTGAGTGCACCCCGAACTTCAAGCACAGAACCGAAAAAAATTCGATCCCACCGGGAATTGAACCTCCGACCTCCGGCGTGAAAGCCTAGTTGTGTAGTGGAAAAAGCTTCCAACCTAGGTCTCTCAGACCGTAGGTCTGTCATGTCCGCCACTCACGCGGTCTGTCTGACAGGCCATCTTAACGTGTTTCGTGTGTGGCGAAAGAAGCTAGATACCTAGGTCTCTAACTTTGTCAGACCCTTTTCTGTCAGACGGTCTCAGGGTGACCGAAAGATTTTTCTTCTCAAGAAGTTTGATAAACAACCGACAACGAAGGTCGAGGTTTGATAGAAGTAAGCTGTAACTGTTAAGGTCTTATTCCGAAATCGAAGAGAGGAGTAGGACAAGATAGGAGAAAGCCAGCCATTCGCGAGAACGGACTCTGCCTGTTTAGGATAACTTTCGCCCAGGGCGGGCATTGGAGCCGCGACCTAGCGCTTACAACGCAGGCGCTCTACTTTCCAAGCGAACTAAGATGGCAAAAGGTTTGATAAAAGTAACCCTAACAATTGAGCCCATATCGTCCCGAAATCGAAGCGAGAAGGAGAGTACAAAGTCCCTTAACCCCAGTGTTAAACGGGGTCTTTAGGTGTGTCCAAAGTGTGGACGTGACAGTCGACATCGATCGTCGGCCATCGACTAAGTGTGGACACAGCTTTATGTTTTGAGCGTCGCACTCGTCGCGTTGGGTGGGAATGGCATCCGAGACCTTGCGCTTATAAGGCAGGCTATGTGTGCTACCTCATGAATTATCTGTGGTGATTGAATTGTAATGCCACCACTGGTCGCTACTCAATTAAAGTACGTACTCAATTGTCGTCACGAGGCTGAGTGTACCCCGAACTTCAAGCACAGAACCGAAAAAAATTCGATCCCTCCGGGAATTGAACCTCCGACCTCCGGCGTGAAGGCCGAGTGTGATACCCACTCGGCCACGGAGGTTGCTTATCTGGGCTAGCGTAATTCCTTTTTGATTGCCCAGTCAGAAACGAGTGAGTGAGCATTGTGCGATGCTCGTCACGGGGCTTTTCATCCGAAATTTCCACACAATTCAAGTCAGGGTCAAGTTGAATATTAATTATGAGGAGAGGGGGAGCAAGACATTCTTCGGCACGGAGCTCTGATTCTGACGTGACGTGATGTTGTCTCCTCACCATCATTATCTCAGGTATATGAATTCAAGTCAGGGTCAAGTTGAATATTAATTATGAGGAGAGGGGGAGCAAGACATTCTTCGGCACGGAGCTCTGATTCCGACGTGATGTGACGTGATGTTGTCTCCTCACCATCATTATCTCAGGTATACCTACATTGTAGAAGCAATGTTAATTTGTAAAGTAGACACTTTATTGTGCACTATTACGCTTGACCTGGGACGTGTCCACTCATAGTCGACCGGCCGTCGATCGACACCGATGTCGACTCGATAACGTAGTTTCACCTCGTCGATCGACGGCCCAACTATTTTTGGACACACCTATAGAGTAAGTTATACACTTACTTTACGACAGTACTTACAGTTATACAGATAAAACATCTCTGACAATGTTGAATGCTGACCTATAAGATCCTTTTTCCTTATGATTTCAGGTAAGCTATGAACAAATGCATTCAGTCTGGATCAAAGGCTTCCGTAAGGAATTGACTGTGATAATGTAAGATCCACTTGATTGTCAATTTTTACTCTAAACAGTAAGTACCTACCTTGGGTTTTATATTAAGAGTATTTTTCAGAGAAAGGTACCGTTCCTACAGTTAAGATATTTTTGTAGTCCTCACATTGTGACTTGGCAAGACGAAGCACTGCCGCTTTGAATTCTTGAAAGTAATAACGCGGAAAAATCTCCGTTTCTCTCCCTTCGGGGAGAATACAACCCCCTCAATATTTATTATCATCGATTAGCTCCACAGACTCTCTCCCTCCCGAGTCGAAAACAACACGTAACTCCTGTGTAAATGGTGGGTCATTATTACATTACCAGTTATTTGCCACCAATGACAGCTGCTGTTCTGGTAATTAGCTGGTTGGACACTTGTGGCTAAGCCCGGTTGATGGATTCATCCTGACCATATTCATCTGATCTGTAAAGCCCGGTATACAAATCCAAGACCTTCTTCATCTTGAGGTTCTGAGGGACAGGGTCTTCAAATTTTGTGTTTTTAGAGATCATTGCGTACGTACGCGATATATCTGTGCAATTTCAAGGAAAAATTGTGAAGAAAAGGGTTAAAGATAGTGTGAATTTAAACTTGGGTGAGGAAAATTCATCAGGACATGAGGTACACAATAGGGCTGCCTGGAAGGGACTGACAAACGCCGACCCTATTTAATTAGGAAAAGGCTAGGAAGAACCTTCTTATTTTTCTGATTTATGCAAATTTAAGGTCTAAACAAGTGGAATTTGCGGAAAAATCGTGTACACAGTCAACGATCTGTCGAAAGACCAGGCTAGAAGAGCTATCGTTTGTAGTCCTATACTGTAAATGCAGTTTCTTTGTGTTATTATGTCACAACTTTGGTGCTCACTGCAGCATTGTAGGATTTTCCCAATATCTCAATAATCCTAAAATTCAATGTTTACCTACCATGCTGGCACCGGTCGCTATGCGCATTTATATGTCATAGCTACTCATTTTCCTCACGAATAATAGTGATGGACTCGAGACCAGACAGAATATATTTCTCATTTTCGTCCTGCATCACTAGTTTGTACCGGGCTTAATGCTTGGCACTGGAGTACCTGAGAACCTCATGATTAAGATGGTCTTGGGTTTATAAGACAGCAAGCATGAATATTTTGACTTATGCTTCTCTTATGCATGTATTACATGTGAGAGGTAATTAGCCCAGTTTTTCGGTTGTTAAGGTGAGTGATGATTAGTGGAGGAAGATGGGTTTGTGTTACAGTTCAAGTTAAAGTAAAAATGTACAGAGGTAAAAGGCTGTAATTGATGGTTTCATCCTTTTATCTGTGCAGTCTGCAATATTTCTTGTTTTTGTGTCTTTCCATTGAATTAGGATTGTGATATGATCCAGTTATTAAAAAAAAAAGCTGGCTCTTAAGTTAAGTCGACCGAACTTCCGACAGCCTTCCTTGGCTTACGAAACAAAGAGGCAGAGAAATTGCAAAAACTTGGAGTAG
>NW_007383229.1:1761-6011 GCF_000475195.1 Diaphorina citri | reverse complement strand
CTCTCTATATCAGCATTTCGTAAATGTACATTTGAGATTTTGACAAAAGACATTAATTTATTACTTTATGTTTAAACTTTCTCTCTATATCAGCATTTCGTAAATGTACATTTGAGATTTTGACAAAAGACATTAATTTATTACTTTATGTTTTTTTTTTCTTCGTTATTTCATTTTATTTTCATCCCCTTAATTTCTTGTGAAATTTAATTTCCACAACGGAAAAAATAGTTTGTTTATATTTTTCATTGTTTCGTCACTCGCTAGTTATTTTTGAAACAATATTATGTATAGGATTATTTTAATTATTTTTCATTTTATGAATTTCTAATAAATGAAGAAAAAAACACTGAAAGATATCAACTGTGTTCAAGGATATTTTTTAAAACATAATGTAGAAGGGTTAACAATACTATGATCGTTATTTTACTATTAAAATTCTTATTTTATGTAAAGTTATTCCGATTACTTGTGGTACACCATATTAATCGAGGAGTCATAGTCTATTCAAATGTATTCTCTCTGTCGAAAATTTGGTGCTATCCCTCGTGACTCTGGAGGATAGCCAATGTTTTCCGTGTTCTTGTCCTTTTACTTTCCTTATCTTACAATAGTTAATCAAAGTGATACATTCGACAAAAAATTTGATGGTCAGTTTCTAGAGAAGTTCAATAGAGGGAAGTGTGACAACGGAGGTTTTATCGTCCCGATATCGAGGAGAGGAGGACTGGATAATGAAAATCTGGTGTGAACATCACACGACTTTCTTTACATATTGGAAGGCGGTCGAAATAGAGCTAACCGCCAAAAAGTACATTTCAGCTAAGAAATAAAATGTTTAATGTGGCCTCTAGGACTGAAGAGCTCCAACTATTAACACAATACATTTTACCAACACGACATTTTTTTTATCCAACTTTTTCTCCCCTTGTTTTCGAAAATGAAAATCTGGTGTGAACATCACACGACTTTCTTTACATATTGGAAGGCGGTCGAAATAGAGCTAACCGCCAAAAAGTACATTTCAGTTAAGAAATAAAACGCTTAATGTGGCCTCTAGGACTGAAGAGCTCCAACTATTAACACAATACATTTTACCAACACGACATTTTTTTTTATCCAACTTTTTCTCCCCTTGTTTTCGAAAAATTCAAAGGTCTAGACTCCCAGACTAGGTAACCCAATTTCGCCCGCCGTTTCTCATTAGCAAAATGCATTTTTTATAGCTTTTTCCAAAAAAACGAAGAGAAAAACAACATTTTTTTCCCCGAAAGGTCTAGACTCCCAGACTAGGTAACCCAATTTCGCCCGCCGTTTCTCATTAGCAAAATGCATTTTTTATAGCTTTTTCCAAAAAACGAAGAGAAAAACAACATTTTTTTCCCCATGTACCCTATAATTTGAGACTAGCTCGGAGAATTTTTATATCTTTTTCGTGCTTTTTTTATTGTACTTTTTTTTCGTAAACTTTTCCCCTCCCTTGGCCTTCGCTCAGTCTCTTCTTTTTCACCTGCTGGCACTGTTTTTGGCTCGCATTTAAAACTCTGTAATTTTCTCCAATTTCCCCGCTAATGTCTTCCCCCAATTGCTTTCTACAGTTTTTTTTTTTTTTTTTTTTTTTTTTTACCTTTTTTTTATGTTTTTTTTTTTTTTTTTTTTTTTTTACTTTCTATTACCTTTATTTTTTTTCTTCTTCTTTAAAGATGGGCAATATCTTTACAATTTCCCTTGCAAATTTCACATATCTAGTGACTTGTGACTTTTAACACGGACTGTCTCTTTTTCAGTTTTAAAAGGCCTCGTTTCGCATTTCTATTAATTCCTAACATCACCCATGGACTTCACCAGTCCACACCCTCCAAAAAACCCCTCCAAAGTATCAAAGTAATGCATTTTATAAAACTCAGCCAAGTTGCATGCTACATGCAAGTCCACACCCTCCAAAAAACCCCTCCAAAGTATCAAAGTAATGCATTTTATAAAACTCAGCCAAGTTGCATGCTACATGCAATTTTTTTAATGCATACAATGCAAAATATACATAGGTGGGTGCATAGACAGAGTGCATTACTGTGCATAGGTATATGGGGATAAGGGAAAGGGAAAGCTAGTCCAATCTGATCCCCTATTCAATTCAATTAAATATGATATCCTCCAGTACCTACATGAACCTATAAAAAATAACTTTGGAAACTTTTTTCAGAAATAAAACCGGTTCCAAGAATATTTTTTTAATAATTTAAACTTCAAAGTTTTTATTTTGAAATTTATTTCTTTGGCAAAAAAAGACCTCTTTTAATGAAATAATGGTTTTTAGATGCAGTTTTGTTGAACTTCACAAATCTTTCTCTTATACATAGGTGTACCTAATCTTGAGAATGGGGTAACACCCGAAATACGCGTATAGATAAAATATATTAAATTTGTAAAACTAAAAGTCAAGAGTTTTTTATTTATTAGGTTTGGATCATTCACCCCTTGTACACTTGAATATTCAATTAAAGTCGATGTAATTATTTTGGAAGTAGGTGAATATTAAAAAGAAAAGCATCTTACCACTTCAAGTATCAAAAATGTTGTTTAGCTAGATTTGATTAATTCTTTCTTGTTTTAATTCAATTTGTTTAATGATCTGTGATTCCAAATTTTCAAAATTATTGTTTCTTTTATTTCCTTCTAAAATTATAGATTAAATAATTTTGTAATCTAACTTAGATAGAGTAGTTTGTGTCAGTAGATTTTATTAAACCTGTAGATGACGAAGATTTCAAATTGGGAAATCAAGCATAGATGAAAAAATTGTTGAAAAATCAAAATTTGCCTGAGTTAAATCGAGGAACGATTTTATTAAACCTGTAGATGACGAAGATTTCAAATTGGGAAATCAAGCATAGATGAAAAAATTGTTGAAAAATCAAAATTTGCCTGGGTTAAATCGAGGAACACTTTAACATTCAATTGGTTGGAAAATTGGTTTATTAAAATTATAATTAAGTGCATTTTTCGCCCTTATTCGAAATAAACTATACATTTATGTACTGATTTGATTTCTTGTCTATTTAGAAAAATACCCTCTTTTATTTTTTATCGCTAAGAAAATGTAAACCTGTCATTTATTTGCCAACATATCTTTACTAATACCTAAAATAAACTTTTTAAAATATACCTAATCCTGTAAAATAGGTACCTACCTACTTGATTTTTTTTTCTTTCTACATACCATGTTGAAAAAATTTCCTCTTTTAATTATGATTTTCAAAATTTATTTCACTTTATATTTTAAAAAGTAGAACTACTTTTTAAAATATACCTAATCCTGTAAAATAGGTACCTACCTACTTGATTTTTTTTTCTTTCTACATACCATGTTGAAAAAATTTCCTTTTTTAATCATGATTTTCAAAATTTATTTCACTTTATATTTTAAAAAGTAGAACTGATGAATTCCATATGGCATTTTCAAAATTGATAACATTGTCTCTAATTGGTTAAACGTGTCACTTTTTTCGTGAGATTATCTTTATTTAAATACAATAATATGAAAATTTAAATCAGTTTAGTTTAGTGTTACTTTTTTTAGTTTTTTTTTCCATTGTTTCAATTATTACACAGTTTAGCTTGGTTTTTATTTACAGTTTTACAGTAAGTAGGTTCTTAATACACTTCAATATTAAAATTACTCAACATATTTATTTTGAAGTACTAGTATCCACATTTTATTTAATACATACGTAGATAATTATCATATAAGTTTACAGTTTTCATTTAATTTTAACAATAGTTACAGTTAATACATTGACTTTTTCAAATTTAATTTACAATAGCCACTTAAATTTATTTACAATAGCTTTCAAATTTAATTTACAATAGCCACTTGAAATTTATTTACAATAGCTTTCAAATTTGTAGGTAGCTTTTAGGCATGGATTTCTTTACTTGTGTTTATAGTTATTTAGTTTAATTTTATTTAAAGTTTAATTATACGTTAGCATCAGAAGAATTATACACTCTAACGGATACCAATTTCCATGAGATTAATCCAACACTTAAATGGTGGTGGCTTTTCTACAGTATAAAACTAAATATCAGGCGACACATTGATTTGTATTATATAATAAACTTTTTGAATTGAATAATAACGTTTTCTTGTTACATTTACCAATTCACGACACACATAACTTATTTTACTCTGCTTCGCCTTTTAAAAATTTACCCGATAACCATTTAACTTAAACTTTCGATAACATTTA
>NW_007383229.1:0-1257 GCF_000475195.1 Diaphorina citri | reverse complement strand
TTCCTTCATGGTAATGATAATGGCTACTTTAATAATTTTTATTTTATAGTTATTTTGTTTATTTGTTTTACTTAAAGTTATTTGGTTTCTTCCAATAGCTTAAAATACATCCATCCTGATATTTAAAATATAATTTTATTTTTTACCTTATAAAAAGTTCAGAATTGCCATTCTAAATAAAAAGTAATTAAAATTATAGCCTTAAAATTAGATCAATATATAAAAAAAAGATAAAATGTCTGGTCTGTATCCTTATAGAAAGTAAGAGAAAAATTACGTTAAAAAAACAAAGAAAAAATTAGACTTAAATCTTTCTTTACCGTTTTATGTAAAAATTTGCATAAAAACCTTTATTCATGTATTCTCTCCTTTTGGAAAAAATAAACGAATCTTTTGAGTATTTTTATTACTTATGTTTTTCTATTTGTTTTTGATTTTATTATTATATTTTGATATTAATAATAGGTTAATAAACGTCGTTTTATTTTCATTGTATTTCTGGATATCCTTTTTTAACTATTATACCGTAAAGTTTTATATGTTTGTTTTATTTTCACCTTTTGTTTTAAAATGTCCTTAATTTTATATGAATTTAACTGATACCATGTGTATTTATTTTTTTTTTTTTTTTTTTTTTTTTTTACCTTTGGCATTTTTGTTGGTTAGTTATTTTATATGTAGGTGGTACTCGTAAATGGCATTTTCTATAGGTGTGAAGATTGCGGTTTTGAAAAAGCTAGTCCTTTTAATCAAGGTATGATGGTGAACAGAATATGCCAAGATTCGTACAAGATATGAGGTCGTGATTTTTATGCTTTCGAGCTAAACTGGAATATTGAATCAGTCTTAGCTTGAATGTCTGGAATAACCCCCTGTAAGGGTGTACCTACTAATTTACTTATAGTACTAACTGTAAATCTGAATGTGGTTATCTAAAAGAAATAGTAAAAATTATTCCGATTACTTGTGGTACACCATATTAATCGAGGAGTCATAGTCTTTTCAAATATTTCAAATGTATTCTCCTTGACTTTAAGTTAGGAATTTAAATTTTCTTCAATAGTGGCAATGATATCATGATAATGAAATTATAGTAAAAAGTTACATTTAAAATGAGTTCTGTCTGGACATGCTTGGAGATTTAAATTACCAAAGAAACCATTTTGTGCAATAGTTTTCTGCCAGATGTGTTCTGACGTGATGGCAAAATATCTCATTTCCTTGACGTTCACTGCACGTTATTCGAAATGGGTAAAC
>NW_007383228.1:1445-6013 GCF_000475195.1 Diaphorina citri | reverse complement strand
TATGGCAAGGTTTCCTGGTGTCATTGGGGCCATTGATTGTACCCATATACCTATACAATCACCAGGAGGTGAAAACGCCGAGCTATTTAGAAACAGGAAATCATACTTCTCAATAAATGTCCAAACAGTGGCAGACCCTCAGTTACTAATAAGGGACATTGTGGCGTCTTGGCCAGGCTCAACCCATGATAGTACCATTTTCTTGGGCTCCCAGGTGAGGCAAAAGTTTGTGAATAATGAACTTACCAATTGCCACCTGTTGGGGGATAATGGATATAAGTTAGAAAAATACCTGTTAACACCTTTCCTCAATCCCTCAAACATACATGAGAGGAACTACAACAAAGCCCAAATCAAAACAAGGAACACGGTTGAGAGACAATATGGGGTTTGGAAACGGCGATTCCCTTGTTTGAAGTTTGGGCTTCGGACAAAAATGGAAACCTCTTTATCTATCATTGTGGCAACAGCTGTTCTACACAATATTGCGATAATGACAAGGGATGAAGAGCCCCCAGAAGACACTCAGCTTATTAATTATCTAACAAGAAGACGGTTGACCAGGCCACTAGATGCCGGAGCTGCCAGACCTCCACAACTTGATGTTGAAAGGGAGGTGAGAGAAGCTCTCCCAACTTTATATCGCCAAAGATTTGCGAGCTCCTATTTCTAAACAGGTCTGTCAAAGTGTGAAGCCAATACTTTGTGTATTCCTGATATTGTTCTATGTATATGTACTCTTATACATATTCTTGTTAACAAAGTTTGATCAAATTGTGTGGGTTTTTTTTTTTTTTTTTTTTTTTTTTTTTTACCTGTCGTCCACATTTCCAAGAAGTAAATACAATCCATGGTTCCATGATCCTTCAATGTCATGATTCATCCAATCTGATTCTACACTTTACCAAGATAGAAGAGGATGAAGATGAAGGGATTAAATCATAGATTAAATAGAAGAGATAAAGAATTGTATATGAGAAGGAAAAGAAAACAACAAAGAAAATTACATGATGCAGAACGGTTTCAACAAAATATATCTTGAACTCTACATGAACCTAATAATAGAAACCCTGGTACTCCTAACTCTGAGGAACTAGAAGAACTAGCTACAATAGTCATGAGTAAAATTACAAACAGTTAACTTTACCATGGTACCTATCTATAATACTTACCATGATTTAGATAGGTCTAAAACACTTTACATCAAACATTTCGGTAACAATAGAGAATTTTAAGTGGAGCACCTTATATCATAGACATTATTTTTTCAGAACAATTTATAGCCGATTTCACCAAACTTCAATCAAGCCTTAATTGAATCATTAAGCACTGATGGGGAATTAAAGTTGAAAATTGCATTTCACCAACCTCCGTTAAGACATTTCTCCCATCAATTCACCCTACTAATTTAATGATAGGAAATTCTCTCATAAGATGTCCTAACGGATGATTTTTTGTGTTTGTTTACTTTTTTTTGGGATTTTTTTTCAGAATTTCCACTTCCAGTTCCAGGTTTTCAATTTTCTGAAAGAGTTTTGCTTTTTTTTTATATTTTTATCTTTTTCTATTTTCCGAAAGAAAGCGTTTTGCTGGTTTTTAATTTGAAGACTTTTATCTAAGCTGATTTTTAATAGGTACTGTTTTATTACCTACAATGGCTGAAAACTTTGATGCTGAGATTGAGGGCATTGAGTTCCTCGAAGATTTGGATAGAAATGATCATCAGCGGTACAGATACGAAGAGAGAGGAGAGAATGATTATGATACAATGGATGATAGATCATTCATCACCAGATACAGGTAAAAGAATTTTCAACAGAGTAGACTGCTTAACTAATTTCAGTTACCAACTTTCTATCAAAATAACTGCCTATGGGATAGTTTTCATATTAGGTAGGTGTATTGAAGACATACATACCTACCTACACCTAAAATTCCAACTAAACTCATCAAAAGGTTCAACACAAAATTCACTGTTTTAGCTGCTCCTGTAGTGACAAAAAAGACCCATATTTGAGAGAAGTGAATTCCCTTTAGGTCATATGACTTTTTGACAATAGGCCAGTAGGTAATTCAAATATTTCCATCTGCCTACTTTGCAATGTTTGGGATTCCTTTGTTCATTTATGATATGTAAAACCATATTTCTGAATAATTACCCAAATATGTACAACTATATTTGGGTAATTATTCAGAAGCTATGACAATGAAGAAAGCTCTTTTTTTCTGTTTAACCTAACCCTCTATTAACCACTGGTCACTTTTCATTTGTGACAGTTCCTTTTTGTAGCAATTTTTCATTGTCATGGCCTCTGAACTAGCACCCCTATTTGTCTGCCAATATATACCTAAATATTAATGAAAACTTTCTTTCCTTTCAGATTGTCAAGGGCTGTTGTTTACAAACTGCTCCAAGTCATTGGTGTTGCCCTGCAGTTTGAGAGTGGACGTAATAATCCACTCTCACCAATGCTGCAACTATTGATAGCGTTGAGGTATTATGCGACAGGATCATTCCGAAAACAGTTGAAAATAATGATCTTATCATTCAAGTAGGTAGGTACAAAGAATAATAATAATTGCAAAACAAAAACAAATAATAAATTTAAAAAAAAAATTATCACGAAAAAATTAAAAGCACAGTAAATGGAAATAAGGAACACAAGAACTATTCTAATGACATTTTTGAACTTGGAATAAAAATAATAAACAAAATGATAAAATAAAACACAATAGGAAACTTAACAGTAATAATATGTTCATAGTCCAACATGGATAAAATAAAGCTCCTGGATAATTTTATCAGGAAATTAGGCACTTGTATTCATTTTCATTCGTCTTTTTCTTTCCTTTTATTTTCAACAGGTTTGATAGAGGGAACAATACTGTCCCAAAATGAAAGAAAGAATAACAGGATAAGAGAAAGCCAGATATTCCAAAAACAAACCTTATTAGTTTAGGATGAAATGGGCGGGCATTGAATCTGTGGCCTACCAACTAAACTAGGCTAGTCTCCTCATTTTCTCTTCATAATATTTGTGCTTCAAGGCTTGGGTAGCAAGTTTCTCTTGTAACAAATTAATTGAGACCTTATGTTTTTCCTTCATTAATTTTACTTCTAATTCTACTGCCTCTATCCTTAATGCAGTTACACTGGCAAGATCTTCTCGGATCTTTGTTGCCTCTGTTTTCTTAAATTTTTGCAGAGATTTTTTGGGAGTGCGAGTCATTCTGGGGCTTACAATCTTCTGTGGACTAACATCAAACTCCACAATAGGAATTGATTTTGATCCTTGAGGGCTGGCTGTTTGTTTTGCGTTCTTCACTGCATGAATGGATTTTGATCCTTGAAGGCTGGCTGTTTGTTTTACCTTCAAGGGAGTGAGCAATTGTTCACCAAACTTCACCGCATGAATGGATTTTGATCCTCGAGGGCTGGCTGTTTGTTTAACCTTCAAGGGAGTGAGCAATTGTTCACCAAATTTTACTGCATGAATGGATTTTGATCCTTGAGGGCTGGCTGCTTTTTTAACCTTCAAGGGCGTGAGCAATTGTTCACCAAATTTCACTGCATGAATGGATTTTGATCCTCGAGGGCTGGCTGTTTGTTTAACCTTCAAGGGAGTGAGCAATTGTTCACCAAACTCCACTCTGGGCATTGACCTTGATGTACTAGGGGTGGATGTGCTGTTTGTCTTCAAAGGAGTCAGAGTGTGATCTCCAAGAACAATCACCTGTAAAAAGAATGTTATCCAGTTTGGTTTAATTGTATACCTAGCCTAGTGTGGCTGATGATAGAATACCTATACCATGTTTATACTGTCAGAATAGGACTGAAAGTACCTTTACCCTCACAGTTTAAATGTATAAAGGATACATAAAAAAAGTGATGGACTTACCTCCTCCATAATCTTGGTATGGTCTGGGTTGATACTGACTTCTTCCATTGGTTTGTTCCACGACAGGTAAGTGTTATTATTCCATTGACTACTACTGAACTGAGACACTGCTACTCGCTGCTGAGAGTCACTCCTTACCTGTTAAAAAAAAAAAAAAAAAAAAATGAAACATTGGGTGTTAGGATAATGCTGCAGTGAGCATCAAAAATTGGGATATAACACACACAAAAAAAGAAAAAATGCATTTAGGTATTTAAAAGATTGATTGATTATAAAGTTAGGAAATGCAGAGTAAGCAACTAAAGCAACTAGAATTCCATGATTTTTCAAGAGATCCCATATGCATGACAAGCATTGTTTTATGTGTATGTGTCAGTGCTGTATACAACTGAAGTAAATAGATTAAAATAAAATAATTTTACCTCACTTCACTATATGTAATGGGAAAAGGTTATACTTACAGGACTTGGTAACACTTTTGACTCTGCACCTTCGAAGACAACTTTAGGCGTAAATAGTCCAGGATAACTAAATTCATATGTTCTGTCAGAGAATTCATCCACATCTTCATCCATATCTGAAGAACATAAAACAGATTAAAAAAAAAAAAAAAAAAAAAAAAAAAAAAAAAAAGCTCCCACCAAACCTCCCCCTTTTTTTTTGGCGTCC
>NW_007383228.1:0-1279 GCF_000475195.1 Diaphorina citri | reverse complement strand
GATGCTAAATAAATAAATTCAATTCCAATATTATCTAGGAAATTGGGTACAGAAATGCTGTTTTAATTTAAAGATTTTTGATATTATACTTAGGTAGGTATGCCATCTTCTCTATAAAATATCTTCCCATACAGCATCTTGGTCTTTATTTGTAATTTTATCTGTATTTTTGGTAACTACAGACCTACTGCCTAGATGTCCTATTGATAATAGGTTTGTCGAAGAGAGATGAAATTTGGTCTTTCCTGGTATGGTCCAAGGACAAGGACTAAACTGTTATGATTAGGTGAAAATCAGACAGCAGACAGTCGCCCATCCAGATATTAACTAAAGTCAATGTTGCTTTACCTTTATCTCGTAAAGGTAAGAGGTGTAAAGAATAATGGGAATTGACAAAATTGTTAATTTTTTGGAAGAAATTTTTCCAAGTCCAAAAAGTACAAAAAATTCAAATCAAAGTACTTGTTTTAAAAAGAACCGCGCTTGTAAAAATAAATTTCAACCAATCAGAACATCGTTTATAATATTACAGAAATACCAACTGCAGAAATCAAAAGGATTTCTCTCGTTGCGTTAATTAAGAGGAGAATTTGAATGGTGAAACAGAATTTTGAAAAAATGGCGCATAATCACTAATGATCGATTATTCTGATCATCCATATTGTTTGTGTTGGTGAAATCCACCATAAAAGTACTTGTTTTAAAAAGAACCGCGCTTGTAAAAATAAATTTCAACCAATCAGAACATCGTTTATAATATTACAGAAATACCAACTGCAGAAATCAAAAGGATTTCTCTCGTTGCGTTAATTAAGAGGAGAATTTGAATGGTGAAACAGAATTTTGAAAAAATGGCGCATAATCACTAATGATCGATTATTCTGATCAACCATATTGTTTGTGTTGGTGAAATCCACCATAAATCTAATTATGGAGGTGAATAAGGGTTGCAAGTCTCTCTCTTTCTCTCTCTCTCTCTCTCTCTCTCTTAGGCCAGCCACTCACTATGAGGTAGACATGACGACCGGTACACCAAATCAGGTCCACCTGATAGTGTGCGTGCTCATCAGGTGTCAGGTCCACCTGATAGTGTGTGACTGGTGTAACATTTTTTTTGGTTGAGTAATTGTTGGCCTTACGATATTTTGTACGTTATATCGCAAGACCAACAATTACCGATGTTGTTAGGGTACTTTTTTTTTCTTTTTGTTCTTCTTGTTCTTCTTGGACATATTGTAATTATTCTCTCTCTCTCTCTCTCCCTCCCTCTCCCTCTCTT
>NW_007383227.1:0-6015 GCF_000475195.1 Diaphorina citri | reverse complement strand
CTGAATGTAAACAAAATATGTATAAAGATAATAAAATTAAACAAATAGGTATGAAGGTACAAAGGTACATAGTATACTTTTACAAAATAAAAAAATAACGGAAAAAATCAGTAGTGAGTTCTTACATTTAATTGGCTGAAATTCAAGACCAAAATGTCAACCAATCACATGCCAAGTGCCAACACCGTTTCAACGGTTGTGACTCACAGGAATCACTAGAAATACTACTGACTAAGGTTCATAATTTGAAATTTCCCGCGCAAACGCGATTCTCAAATAACCCGCCAGAGTACTCTCCGCGGCGCGTGCATGTTCAATCGTTATGTATCGGCTCATTGTATCGCCAGCCGCCTATCTTATGCACGCGGGACATATGCACCTCAATGTGAATCTTCTGGTACGTCTTTTTCGGGCAGAGAGGACAATGGAAGTTCGGCTCCTTACCGCACTGAATCCGAATGTGCGCGCGCAGACTTTTCCTCGTCTTGTATTGGCTGCCGCACTTGGTGCATATGATTGGTCCGTTGTTGACCGCCGTACGGCGGCGCCTTCGCCTCGGTACGGCTTGCGGTGCGTTCGGGTTTAGATAGAAATGGGAAAACAGGGACACGGGCGGTTGCGGTTGTCTTTTCCGCAGCCGGTCAAACTGTTCGAGCGTGAGGGAATCGGGCGGATCTTCAGCCGCCCCCTGGTGCCCGAACATGGCGTTCGAGAGCATCCAACATGGCGGCGAGAGTCTGTCTGTGAAAATTATCAAAAGGTGAAGGATAATTTTTGTGAAGTTTTGAGAGGCCGGACCTCCATTGTGTTGAGGAGACCCTGTATTTTTTTTGTGATATTTACACTTTTTTGGGTCAGAAAAGAATATTTACAAAAGTTCTATGTACAAGTTTTTTTTGTCGATGATGGTCTGAAAAAAAGAAGTCGGGTCATTTTTTAGTAATGTGGTTCGTTTTTCAAAGCCTTTCCAGTGTGGTCTCTTGTGGTACATATGTACTAGAATTTTTTCCCTATCTTTTGGGGTTTTGGGTGAGGGGGCTATCGCTATGTTCAAGGATAGGGGGGCTTCTAAGTAAAAAGATAACTATGCTACTCTACCTATCAGCTATCAGTCCATCTCATGAAAATAACACTAAAAACCTAACTGAAAAATAACAAAACAAAACAATTTTCTGTGAGAAATTTCTTGTGATATATTCTTTATTTTGAATTCATCATTTTAAAATTTACAATTTCATGGAAATTGTGAGCAAATACATCGAAATAAATAACGAAAAATTATAATGGAGTGCAAGGGAAAGTAAAGGAAGAAGAAAAAAAATAAATAAAATAAACAAGAATGGACACAAAAAAGTGAAAAAGAATAACATGCAAAAAATAGAAAAATAAGCAAAACAATCACCATAAATTTGAAATATGTATGATTAACATTACCTAACAAATCCATCTCTCTTTTTAAGAATATTGCTACATTAGGAACACATTAGATTATCCACTAAATCACTTTTATTTTTTACCTAAAATCTACCTTTTTTTTTAATGGTTAAACTTGTGTTTATTTTCACTAAATAAATCTGTATATTAGGATTGGTCTTATCTTAAAATGGGGTTTTCTATGACTATTGGAAGTATGAAAGAATTTCCTATTTAATTAATAACTAAAATTCTAAAATATATTTGGGTAACTGAAGAATTTGATAACATTTATAAATAAATAGATAGGTACCTACAGTTATTTTGTACTAGAATAAATAATGTAAAAATCAGTCTATAAAATTTCAAGTCTTTCTTTTCATCAAAAATAAATTGTTTGCAAAAACAAGTACTTGGGTCTGATAAACACAAACATGGAATACATGGATTGTTTAAATTGTGAAAAGTAACCCAACAAAAACAACACTTGAAACAATTTTTTGGCGTTGCAAAGAATTGTTCAATCCATGTAATTGTAAACTCTTCTGGGGTAAGTATTGTAATTGTAAACTCTTTTATAATTGGATAAAATGGATTGTCCTGACGCGCTTTCAGGAACTTAAGCAGCAAAGTCTCCTGCTCTCATCTAGTCAATCATTGCATCTGTAGAGAATTATTTATTGCATACTGCATACGTAGGTACTTAATCCTTTAAATCATTTCAATCTCATTTTAATGTAACATTTCTGTCTGAGTAGTGTGCTGTGTCATCTGGCAACCCAACCTTTGGGTAGCTCATCAATAAATCTTATTGATTGTTTCTCTCTTTCAATGCTTTTCTTCACATGTACAATTTTCAATTCATAATGTTTGCTTCCATCTCTGAATAGTCTCAATATCGTTTTATCATATTCCTCCTTGTCCAACATAATCCTTCCCCAACGGCCTCACACGCGCGCACTGAACTGCCTCCTAACCTGTGTATACCTTAGGCCATGCTCCGGCCGCAAATACGGTCTGGATTTCCTCGCAACGTCCTCCGAAGACGTGGATGACGGGCTGGGCGAACGTCGCACGCGGTAATGTCTCCGATACTCCAAGCGGTCGTAGCCCGGCTTGGTCGCGGCGAGTTTGTCGAAATGTACCACACAGTTGACGTTGAGCTGGAGGTTGGTCTTGTGAATCTGCCTTAAGTGGCGTTTGAGGCTGGACTTCCTGTTGAACTCCTTGCAACACATGAGGCACTGGAAGGCCGGTGGCTTGCCGCACTCGAAACGCTTATGCTGAGAGAACCCCGTCTTGGTGTGGTATCTCCTATTGCAAGGCGTGCAGTAATACACCGTACCGACAGTTCCCTCGTACTCGCACCGCTTGGGTGCCGCACTGACCGGGTGCGACACGACGCGCCCCCTAGCGGCGACGGATGGGTGCGCATCCGAATCCTCACTCTCGCCCGTCTTGGTGTGGTATCTCCTATTGCAAGGCGTGCAGTAATACACCGTACCGACAGTTCCCTCGTACTCGCACCGCTTGGGTGCCGTACTGACCGGGTGCGACACGACGCGCTCCCTAGCGGCGACGGATGGGTGCGCATCCGAATCCTCACTCTCATCTTCATAGTACGGATCGTAGTCCGCGTCTTCGTCCGTATTGTCAACGTATTCATTGTCGTCTGCGCTATCTTCGTTGTCGTCCGGTAACGCGTCTTGGTTGTCATCTCTAGCAAGACAAGCGGACACTCGTTTTTCATTCCTAGTATGATATATTGCCCCTTCAATTTCGTTTTTAGAATGAAATGTTGCTCCTTCATTTCCATTTTGGGTATGATATATTTCCCCTTCATTTCCATTTTTAGTATGACACATTCCTTTCTCATGCCCATTTCCAACATAACATTTACCATCTTCATTTCCATGTCTAGTGTGATAAACTACCCGTTGATTCTCATTTCCACCGTAACATTTCCCATCGTTTCCCTGTCCGACACTCCGTCCTACCGTTTTGATCTCATTCCCATGTATGGCTTCCATCTGTTTGTACACGTTGGTAAAGGAATCTTCGTCTTCATCGTCATACTCATCAGATTCTTCACTTTGTTCATCCGAATCCATAGAGTTGTCTTCCATATTGATATTTCCCTCGAAGTTTTCATTTTGTTGACCATCGTTTCTTGAAATTCCATTTTGTCTATGTCTTTCCTGATTTGCAGTTCCAATTTGGCTATATCTTTCTTCACTTCTTCTTCGAGTGTACGCTCCATATTGTAGACCATTCCATCTCTGAACGCCATTCCCATGTTGGACATATCTTTGAGTTGTATTTCCATATTGTCGAACGCCGCTTTTCTCAATTCCATTCTCATACTGTCCTTCAGTTAGAATATCATTTTTCTTTTCATTTTCAAATGGTTGGGTGTCGTGAGTTCCAGTCCCATGTCGAGCTTCACTTTTCTGAATTTTATGCGAGCACTGGCGATGAGTTCCCTCGAAACTCTTGAGCGCTTTTGCAGATTGTTGGCGGTCTTCATTCATCTTGCACATCAGGCCAAGTTGACTGAGCGCATACTCTTTGATCAGTTGTCGATCTGCCGTCACCGTGTCTGTTTCCACTGCTTTTTGGTCGACCTTTAATTGACTGTGTTCCACCAATTGTCTGTTCGTCTTCATTGATTGATTGTATTGCATTGATTGTTTGTGGTCCGTTTTCAATGATTGTTCGTATTCCATCGCTTGTTTGTGATCGGTCTTTGATGGTTTGTATTGCATTGATTGATTGTAACCCATCTCCATTGCTTGAGTTTGGTTTTCCTTCAATTTATCGTATTGCATCCATTGTTTGTGGTCGGCCTTCGATTGTTTGTCCATCGATTGATTGTAATCTGTCTCCGCTGATTGATTGTATTCAATGCATTCTTTAAAACCTGCATCATCTGGTCGCTTATACTCTCCCTCCATGGACTGTTTATTGAGCTCAATTGACTGTTCGTTTTCCAACGATTCATTGAATCCTATTGCTCGCCCTACATCATCTGCTTGTTTGTCTTCTGCTTCCACGGATAGCTTGTATTGCACCGACTGCTTGTGGTACTCTTGTCTATCCATGACGTCATTGTACTCTGGATTTCCTCCATCAATTTTTTTGATCCGCAATATTGTTCTGCGTCGAACACAAAAAGAATCACATTGATAGCTCCTTTTTTCACGGAGTTATACGAGTTTTTGTAAACCAACCCACATATGCTAACGAATCGATTTTCTGGAAACTCAAATTTTCCGACTTTCTTTCTTTTTCCGATCAGCCTCTCAATTTTCAAATTTTCACTATCCTAAGTACGGGATTGGGTAATAATATCTATTGTTACTTTTCTATTACAAACTGTATAAGACAGTAGTATACGACCTCTTTGGAACAAATGGAAATAACAACATCGAGAAAATCCTTTCCCAATACAAAATTCATACCAAGTGTTGTATATTTCAAACAACTACATCCTCACTCAACTTCTTACCACGCCATCTAAACAGAAATCAATTCAATGTTCAACATCTTCATCTATTTCTTCTCATAAAAGCCTCGACGGTTCTTCCTTCTGGTTAAAGTCATTCACATCCAGGCCTCACCATTTCTACTTTAGAAGAATACCTACAAAAGAGATCAGCAGGAATAAGTTAACTAGAAGTCAAGAGGGAAAAACTTGAAATTTCTGACAGTTTACCTGATGTATTAGTGAAAGAGATTTTTTGCAAATCAAATACTTCTCCCTTATGCTTGTTTTGAGGTGGTAAACTTAAACAACTCTAACAAGGGGAAAAAAGTAGGAAAGTACCTACCCAGGCCTCAAACGACAAACAGTTTGCAAAACATAGATTTCTCCCTCAAATGCAATTACAAGAAGCATACAGCTTTCGTCAAGAGATACATATATCTTTCCACGCAAAATACATCTTTCACGGGCGTGCAACCAAAGAAATCGCTTCTTTCCCCAATCATAGTCGCAGACCAAGGAGGAAATTTCATTGCTTCCCCTTTTCAGCTTCTTTCCCTCAAACATTATCACAAGAGGGAAATTTCATTGCTTTCCCCATTTTATTTCGAAAGAGAGAGCACGGACGAAGTGGGGGGGTGGGGGGAGCGAGCGATGTGATATTTCAATCATGCACAAGAATGATAAGACACTTACCCTCTCTGGCGGCATCGTCGTAACACTCTGAAATCAGAAAACCAACAAGTAGAGTTAGAATTGAAAAGCGGAAAAGGACGAAAAGATAGAGCAGAATGTACCATGAAAAGATAGAGCAGAATGTACCACGAAAAGATAGAGCAGAATGTACCATGAAAAGATAGAGCAGAATCTACAATGAAAAGATAGAGCAGAATGTACCATGAAAAGATAGAGCAGAATGTACCACGAAAAGATAGAGCAGAATGTACCATGAAAAGATAGAGCAGAATCTACCATGAAAAGATAGAGCAGAATCTACCATGAAAAGATAGAGCAGAATGTACCATGAAAAGATAGAGCAGAATCTACAATGAAAAGATAGAGCAGAATGTACCATGAAAAGATAGAGCAGAATGTACCATGAAAAGATAGAGCAGAAT
>NW_007383226.1:0-6017 GCF_000475195.1 Diaphorina citri | reverse complement strand
GTTTGTTTTAATTGGTGGATGTGTCGTATTGTGTTTCTTACAGATTTGTCGTACGAGGAAGGATGTGGAGTGAATTGCCGATTAAACTCAGTGGCACACTTCTTGGTGTTGGGGATGGGTTTGTCATTGAATGATATAACTGTGTTGTCTGTCCGATCCCGTGGATTAGTGAGTCCTTTGATAGTGTGCCAAAGATTTCTTGTTTCAGGTTTGAAGCTGCTCCTACTGAGATGGTTGCGCCACTTGGTTCGGATATGATCTGTGACTCGCTTGGTGATTTCTTTGCAGAGAGTTCTTATTCTGGGATTGTGTGGGTCACTTGCTTTAAGGCTGTCTCTCTCATCCGCTAGTTTTGCAGCATCAGTAGGGAAGTTATTGATAGTGTGCCAAAGATTTCTTGTTTCAGGTTTGAAGCTGCTCCTACTGAGATGGTTGCGCCACTTGGTTCGGATATGATCTGTGACACGCTTGGTGATTTCTTTGCAGAGAGTTCTTATTCTGGGATTGTGTGGGTCTCTTGCTTTAAGGCTGTCTCTCTCATCCGCTAGTTTTGCAGCATCAGTAGGGAAGTTAGGACGAATTTCGGCATGTTTTCCATTAGGGATGTATCTGTGTGCGGCTTTATTCAAGATTCCTCGTAGAGTCTTTTCTCCAGTATGTACGGTGCGTGGCGGGGGAAGTTTGCTGATTTTGCTCTCAACATGCTCGCAGAAGCCCTGCCAATCAGCTTTGGCAAAATTCAGGTAGCTCTTGTGTTTTGCCTTGCTCTTATCGATTTGTATGAATCTCTGGAGTGAGACTATGATTGGGACATGGTCTGAGTTCAGGCTTGGTTTTGTTCTCCAGTCGATGCAGGCTAGTAGTTCTGAACTCGCAAGGGTTATGTCGGGCTGATTGGGACATGGTCTGAGTTCAGGCTTGGTTTTGTTCTCCAGTCGATGCAGGCTAGTAGTTCTGAACTCGCAAGGGTTATGTCGGGTGAGCTAGTGCAATCGTTTGTTACTCGTGTTGGTGAGTTTTCATTGAGAACACCAAAATCTGAGGTGTCGATCTGATCAACCAAGTCTAGACCACGTGTATCCATGTCCTTGGCAGAGTACCATAATGGGTGGTGGGCGTTAAAGTCGCCCATGATGACACAGTCTTTTAGTTGAAGCAGGTGTTCAATATTTGCAGAGTAACCTGACGGACAACTTGAGGTAGGGGGTATATACACATTGACTAGATTGACCTCACTGTTGTTCTTCTTCCTCTTCTTTTTCTTCACCTTTCTCTCTCTTCATACTATTTTCTTAACATTTAATTTGTAATTTATATATGTATATGCTGAGGTGTCGATCTGATCAACCAAGTCCAGGCCACGTGTATCCATGTCCTTGGCAGAGTACCATAATGGGTGGTGGGCGTTAAAGTCACCCATGATGACACAGTCTTTTAGTTGAAGCAGGTGTTCAATATTTGCAGAGTAACCTGACGGACAGCTTGAGGTAGGGGGTATATACACATTGACTAGATTGACCTCACTGTTTCCAGATGTGATTGTAATGCCAAGTTGCTCAGTGGTCTTATCTGTGGATGAAGGAGAAGGAAGACTCATTGTATAATATTGCACATCTTTGTGTATGACAAACGCCAGGCCACCACCCGCGTCATGGTCTCTATCCTTTCTAACAATAGAGTAATTGGGAACTTGCAGTACAGAATCTTTGTTGAGCTTAGATTCCTGGATGGCAGCTATCTTAATATCATTGTTTGACATGAAATGTATGACCTCATGTATTTTCTTCTTTAAGCTATTGCAATTCCACTGGAGCATAACGAGTGGTGGTTGATTTGTGTCTATTGTTGTTTGCCTAGAATTTGATTGACTAGATTGGTTTGGTTGTATTTGACTAGAGGGCCGGCTAGGGGCTCTGCAGCATGGAGCAATATATGTGTTATTCCAATGCTTATGATGTTGTAATCCAGAGCAAGAGCGGAGATGGCACCACTCATTGCAGCTGTTGCATCTTACCGAAGTTTGATTGTTCCTTAACACTTGCGAGCATACCGAGCAGTACCATATGGTGGGTCCCGGGTTGGGTTCAATACCAGCCTTGAGGAGGAGGATTTGGAGCAGTCCCGCTGGGTAGAGCCGCTCCATAGACGAAAAAACGGAGTTGGTGTTGTCGCAACGGGGGTGACGATCTTTGGCCGAAAGTCCTTGGTATCCTTGGGATCCTTGGTCTTCCGGGTGGACTTGGGGCGGAGACCCAATCGTCGTGAAGTCCTTTATCATGGACACTTGTTGCTGTGTTCAAAGCTTTCATTTAGTTCCCCATTTCTTCTTGTTTACCGTTTTGTGATCTCTAATTTCTCTCGTCAATTATTTCCAGGCTCTGGAGGATGTGCACCTTCAGAACAGACCAATCCTCCAAGATATCCTCTACTACATGGACCGAATCTTCACTGTTATTTTCTTCATTGAGATGTTGATCAAATTCCTGGCCCTCGGGTTTGCCAAGTATTTCACCAATGCCTGGTGCTGGCTCGACTTTGTCATTGTAATGGTGAGTGAGTTGATTTAAATTGCCGCTTATTGAAGGGAAAAAATCTGTTGTTGTATTGGGTGGATTATAAAAATACCTAGGTTTTTTTCTAGATTAATTAATTCAATTGAATTATTTAATTAATATTTTTGTGTTCTCAACTGTAATTCATATTCTCAGTATTCGACATCATCATTTTATTGATTAAATGTTTCATTGCAGACACGCACGGGTAAGTATGGGTTTTGGAATGTGATACAGACATTACCTACTTATAATTTGGTACAAAAATTAGCTATTTTAAAAGATTCTAAGGTGGATACAAGATAATTTTCCACAAAACCCAGATGTTCTTATGAGGCTTCGTATAAAGTTCATCTAGACAGCAGCCTTGACTGACATTCCGGTTACACCACACGGGACGTTGCTTATCTCAAGTGCTCCATCACATTCTGATCATTTCCACACAAAATAACCCGTTCGGTGCGTCCAATATTCCCCAGATTTCCCTCATTCATAATTCATGACTCCCGCTTCGTTTGTTTGTGCGCAAGCGTTTCTGCGCATTTTGACGTGAAATCTGACGTCACAACTCTTTGAACTTTTTCATTAGAACGGCAATTAAATATTGAATTTTTGAGCTTTTAAATTACTTTTTCGGAGTTTTGACCTCATATTTGGATTTTTCACAAGTTTTTACGTAAGAATCGACCTTTTATTAATAATATTTTCCCAATCGCAACTCCTAAGGGATGTTTGATGTTTAAAGGTAAAAAAAATGAATTATATTTGGAACTTCAAGTAGGTACCTACACATAATATTATGTAGACAGTAGACACCTAACTTACTCTAGGTATTTTGCACTACAACCGTTTAAATACCTATCTGTACTTGTATGTTTTGTTAATATGAATTCTTACGAGTACCTAAAATAGGCACCTAATATAAATAAATTAATTGGCCGGGATTCAAAATATTAAAAAAAAAAAAAAAAAAAAAAAAAAAATTAACCCAAAAAAAAAAAAAAAATTGGGGGGGGTTTAAAAAAAAAAAAAAAAAAAAAAAAAAAAAAAACATGCTAAATAATTACTCTACATATCACATTAACTTTATTAACATAAAATACCTACCCGAATCTAGTGCTAGAATGTGTTATTTAATTATTCCTATTGCCATTTCAACAGCTCATTCCTTCAGGTAATTAGTCCATCTAACCATCTTTATACCTACAAACCTACAGTTCTTCATTAAACTTGTTACTCATTCTATTGCATTTACGAATTTACACGAGAAAAGAAAACTATTCAAATTAAGTCATAATAAAAATATATAAATAAATTACTGAACAGTTATTTTATCATCATTTTATTGATTAAGTTCTGATGTATAGGATCGATTAATGATGATAGCAACCAAGGCCAATACATTAGCTCAGACTCTGAGGTTAACATCAACACTAGTTCATTAGCCTGACACATAGAAGGTTCAGGTTCGATTATCAGTTTTTCAGTGACGTTAAATAATTTAATAACTAATTTTAGGGTAACTAGAGTGTCAAAGAATCTATAATTGGGGGGACAGACATAAATCGGATAAGTCGTTCTCGAGATCCTGAAGGAACTTTAATTATCAGACTCTGAGGTTAACATCAACACTAGTTCATTAGCCTGACACATAGAAGGTTCAGGTTCGATTATCAGTTTTTCAGTGACGTTAATTAATTTAATTACTAATTTTAGGGTAACTAGAGTGTCAAAGAATCTATAATTGGGGGGACAGACATAAATCGGATAAGAAGTTCTCGAGATCCTGAAGGAACTGTAAGAATTGTACTCGTATAATATTGAGAATTTTTGATGATATTTCTATATAAATAAAGTCAGACCTATTCTATGCTAAAGATACCTATTTATCTGTAGATAATTACATCCTTACTCTTTATTTATTTAAGTACGTTATTCCTGTATAGAGCTCATTTGTTATTGTAAACCATTCTCTATTAAAGTTCCAACAAATCAAGAAGATCTGGGTTACTTGTTGTCTGATTACCGATCAGTACTATTACAAGGCTTAAGTACTTTTTTACACTTCATACCTACCTTCATAGTTATTTGCTGAAAACGGGTCTAGACTCTTTATACAGAGATGAACTTTTCCTCTTCATTCCTCAGTAAGATGATCATTTGATTGATTGAGTGACGTGAGTTCTCAGATTTTTTAAAAAAAGATGTTTAACAGAGGGAACTGTAACTGCTAAGGTCTTGTCATCCCGAAAGCAAAGAGAGAAGAAAGACACGATAGGATAACGCCAGCCGTTCCGAGAACAAACCTTATCCGTTCAGGATGATATCCGCCCCGGGCGGGAATAAATCAAGCGACGTAGCGCTTATAAGGCAGACGCGCTACCCTTCAAGCTAACTAGGCTGGCAGTCTTCTTTTTAGGGGTTTGATAGAGGGAACTGTAACTGCCAAGGTCTTCTATCGAATTCACAACCTAGCACTTAGCGCTCATAAGGCAAACGCGCGATACTGCTAACTAGGCTGGCTTCTATCTTCACCCTTCTCAAATCATCCCGCCCGCACTATCCTCACATCCAGTATTCAATCTTCAATTATGTACTATAGTAAGTACCTACTCTGGATGGATGATCTCTCATTAGTACCAAAAGCTACCAAGGCATGAACAGGTCAATTGCTAAGAATATGTAGATCGCTATGTGTTTACGGCTACGTCCATTATAACAGCTCTAGCATAACGTGTGCACTATGTCTACCTGATGTCCTCTACCAGTGCTATTCAAACATTATCGACTCGTTATAACTTTTGGGAAATCCCAGGTTTTTGGAAAACACATATTTACTGACTGCCTGGATATGTTGGTACAGTCTGGTACACAGGTTGAAATAATTAACCAGCGCGGTATCGCTCCGATGTGCCGCAGGCGAAATTTTTCTAAAAAGAACGTTCTACATTCCTTCAGACTAATTTTTATTACTATTATTTTTATCTTTTTAAGTAAAAAGCCTTTTAAAATTTACTGATCGAAGTGGACAGAAACTTCCAGTTCACAAGGGATGTTCATGTCTCATGCGTGTGATTTTGTGCAAACTTCCCAAGACAAATAAGATTTCATATCTACTGGTTATCAGTACTTGGGTACATAGATAGTTATAAGGACATAAATACATACGATTACATATGTACTTACATAGCTTGACTAGGTACATTTATAGGATTAATTGCACATATTTAATTATTTATGTAGTCTGGACCTGTGATCTGATGATTTAATTAGTCATCCGGTTAGGAATAGTCTGCAGAGGTATCTATCTACCTCTGGTATCTGGGTTATCGGGGTAGGAACCAACACACTAGCTATCACTTTAATAAATACAAAGAAAAAAACACACTACCCATACAGCACAAAAGTTGGAAATCTATGTAATACCATTGTCAAAAGTAATTTCGTATTACAGAAGCAAGAAAA
>NW_007383225.1:5087-6017 GCF_000475195.1 Diaphorina citri | reverse complement strand
AAAAAATCCCCCAAAAACCAGTTTTTTTGGTTTTTTGGCTTTATGGTTTTCTGGACAAAATTTGCACCACCCTTTTCGTGTTCTTGGTAAAAAGACCTTTAATTTTATATATAGGTCGACCAGGTTTGGATAAGTCCTTCTATGGGGTCAGACAGACAGACAGACCGACCGACCGACAGAAGACACCGAAGCGAATACAATAGTCCGTCCCTTATACCTTTTTATTACTATCGTAATAATAAAGGAAGGACGGGCTAAAATGAGAGAGCTTTTTCTCAAGAAGATAAATGAAAACTTTTTGATTTCGGTCGAATTGAAAAATAAAATTTCCATAAAAGTTCATTATTATTATAATTTTCTGTCTTCTCTTCATCCATTCGACCGTAGAATCTTGGTCAAAACTTGAAAATCTTAGACATGGAGGAGGGGGTATACCAAAGAACCAAAGGGAGGTAGAGAGAGAGAGAGAGAGAGAGAGAGAGAGAGAGAGAGAGAGAGAGAGAGAAATATATGAGAATAGAGAGACGAGATGTTGAGAGAGAGAGAGACGAGAGAGAGAGGAAATTATGAAAGGAAGATAAGAAATGGGTCAGTTAAACCGTTGGAATCTTGGTAACTTGAAATATGTTGACATCTTGAGAATAGGAGAGTGGGAGAGAGGAGAGAGAGGAGAGAGACCGGATCCTTGAGGACGAGAGAGGGCTGGCGCAATGGGAGAGAGATAGAGAGAGAGGAGAGGAACTAGAACGGACCGGAGGATGAAGAAGAAACAGGGCAAGATAAAGAAGAAAAAAGAAGATGTAAAAGAACGAAGACGTCCTAAGAGAACGAAGAGAAAGAAGAGAGGAGAGAATGAGATGAGAGGAAAAAGAGGAAGAAAAGTTTCAGTACAATGAGGAGGCCAACAAATTGAAAAGAAGAATGAGGTGG
>NW_007383225.1:2719-5004 GCF_000475195.1 Diaphorina citri | reverse complement strand
GCACTATTCAATCGCGGTGATAACGTTCGCGCCGATCGCCTCGTCGTCTTTCTTGACGCGTCTTGCATACGCGTGCTTTGTGTAAATTACGCCAACCCGGACGCTCCCTCGAACGACCCTGTAAACTACACTTGCAGTGGGCGGATGCCCTCGCATACGGGCACTGCAGTTCAAGTGCTAAATGGCCGTAACAAAAATTAGCTAAATAGAGCCTAGATCTTTCAGCATCCTCTTTTTCTTTCTAAGTCAAATCAGAGTAAAAGGACGAATTCTGAAACTTTTGTAGTGGGTTCATTGCGCGTTGACTAGATAACTCCTTTGAAGGAGGGATGGTTAGAGAGGGGAGGCCAATAAGGAGAAAGAGAAAAAGGGAGAAAACGAATTTCAAGACTGAGCCCTGTGCCAATACCAACTGACCAGAGATAAAGAGTAAGGTAAAATGGAAATAAAGACACAAGAACCAAAGAACAGCGGAAGAGAAGACAGAACAAAGAAGAGGAAAAAGAGAACAACAAATATCCCCATGGAACTATAAGTAGGTTAAGTAAGAAAAAGAAGACAACCGGAAGCGAACATGACTTGAACAAGGAAGGAGAAAAAGGAAGTAGAGTAAGAGGAGGAAGGGAGGAAAAAGAAGAAGCAGAGAACTCCCTGAAAGAAGAAAGAACAATTGTAAGAAGGAAAAAAAACAAAAGCAAAGCGAGCAACAAAAGACGAAAAAAACAACTGCGTAAAGTCTGACGTCACACATATTTGAACTCTTTCATTAGAACGGAAAATAAAAATTGAAATTTCGACCTTTTACAGTTATTTTTTCGGAGTTTTGACCTCAGATTTGGATTTTTCCCAACTTTTTACGTAGGAATCTACTATTTATTTATAATTTTTACCCATTTGCAACTGCTCCATTCTATACCTCATTGTGGTTGAAATTCCTATCTTTTGTTCTATAATTCAGCAATAGATTTATTGGGGGGTGGTATTAACTTCTTGTGTTCGGCAGGAACGGATTTTTGGGGGGCTTACAAGGGGGTCACGTTTGAACCGGCGCACGGGCGTATACACTACAGTCGACCAAAGTCGATCGACATCGATTGGAACCAATATAAAGCACAGTTGTATTTTCCTATTGGAATTTCCCATCTTCTGAAGATCGTTCCCTTTCCCAAGAAGAACCAACCTCAGTGGTGTAGTGGTTAGAACGATGGACTATGGATCTGAAGGTTGGTGGTTCGAGTCCAAGTCAAGTCATTAAATTTAGCGTAGTTTATCAAGCGAGGAAGGACATTTGTGACAAGCATTTAATGCTCAACACAATTAAACATTCCTTTAAAAATTTCTTTTTGCCCCAAGAAGATGTCACACCTCCTGTCAAGCCTGCTTCATCGTGTGTGGCTGGCATTTTAAAATTTTACCATAAAAACAAAATAATGGTCGTATTCGTATAATAAGAACACCTGAATCAGTATAAACAAATCCCCCCCAAAACCAGTTTTTTCGGCTTTATGATTCTCTGGACAAAATTTGCACCACCATTTTCGTGCTCCTGGTAAAAAGATATAGGTCGACCATGTTTGGGTAAGTCCTTCTATGGGGACAGACTGACTCACACAGACGACACCGAAGCGAATACAATAGTCCGTCCCTTATACCTTTTTATTACTATTGTAATAATAAAGGAAGGACGGACTAAAAACAAGAAAAATTAGCAAAAGCAGTTGAAGGCATCACTTTTAATGGCATCAGATTTGCAATAAATCACATGACAGGGATTATAGCAGCACCAGGTATTATATAGGCATTGACATTTGACATTTCGACGGAGTTTGGAAAAGACATTGATCTTCAAAGATAATAATGAGATCAGAGAGCGTCTTCTGACATCTCGGTGACATTAATGTCAATTTAAACCTCTACCTTAATGTCAATTTAAACCTCTACCTTTGGTGCTTGTCAAATTATTCAGCTATGAGAGAGAGACAAAAGCTAAGGAGAAACCAGGGGTGGATTCTGATAAAAGGGCGTTCCGGTCGTTTTCAGCCACCTTGCCGCCCCTGATAGTCACTTCGCTTTCAGGGGCCATATGTAGAAACAAAATACTGGTTTTCAAGCCCCACTGAAGAACTCTCAACCATCCAAAATTTGTGTCAGTCTGATTTGAGAGAGAGATGTTATGTATGCTGGCCACAACTCTGAGCTGAAGCTTCAGTCTTAATAAATCAAAACTTTGATTGCCACGAAAACTAACTGCTCTTCTCAATTTTGACATGGTGTCAGGTGTGGGG
>NW_007383225.1:0-2709 GCF_000475195.1 Diaphorina citri | reverse complement strand
TTTTGGACACTTTTTAATGATCCCTCATTACACGGGGAGTATTTTAAGATAGAAAATTTTTGGTCGAAAATTGGCCGCAATAGGCGGTCGATTTTGGGACTTAGACTCAGGCTCGGGACTTAGATTTTTTTTTTTTAAATAGGTGTTCCGCAAATGTAATAGAAAGTTGTGTGATGTTCACACCAGATTTTTTTTCTAGGTGGAGCCTTACTTTGACAAATTTTAAATTGTGCTTCAGCCAAAATTCTTGATTCCAGTTCTGTACTTTCTCCCTCTCTTCTCTGTAAATTCTTTCAATGTCAGATTCTGTGGGTGGAATATGAAACTTGTATGGTCTCAAGTTACTAATTGGATCAGGTTTTCCAATGATATCACATGACTGAGGTTGATCATTTTTTACAGAGAACATTCGTACAAGTTTGTTATGATGGGTCAGGGCCTGTAACTGTAGATACATTGGTAATTCACCTTATATATAATATATATATGGGAAGAGATAGAAGAAACACAAAGGTAAAACTGCAGTTTTGTTCAATCTTCATAACATGGAAACCACAATTACAAAATTAGTTAAGAAACTTGTGAATAATAATCACTTTCTTTTCCCTATACACGATTTCATGTATGTGAGTAATGCCCACAATTAGTTAAGAAACTTGTGAATAATAATCACTTTCTTTTCCCTATACACGATTTCATGTATGTGAGTAATGCCCACCACTCACACTCACACTCTGACTGTATGATAGAGGAGGAGAACTATCGATAGCACTATTGATAGTTTTGACTATCGAACACTATCGATAGTTGAGGCTTGACTATCAATAGTTTTCGATAGTTTTTTTCTGTACATTTTTCGTTTGTTTTGGTTGTTTTAGAAGTGAAAAGTGTAAAAAAAAAAAACATAGATGTATACAAATCTATGAGAAAAATTATATTTTGTAAAAAATAAGAATAAAAAAAAAAAAATTAAAATTATAAAATGTTGAAATAAAACCCTGTGACCTAAATTAATACGTGTACAGTTAATAATTTTCTTTAAATTAGGTTAGGTTATTAGGTCTTTTTGGGGGATAAGACCTTTAGAAACAAGGAAAATAAATTATGTAATAAAAAAACTGTCGAAAACTATTGATGGCGCCAACTATCAATAGTTCTCCTCCTCTACTGTATGACAGACAATGTCAGAAAAATTAATACGTGTACAGTTAATAATTTTCTTTAAATTAGGTTAGGTTAGGTCTTTTTGGGGGATAAGACCTTTAGAAACAAGGAAAATAAATTATGTAATAAAAAAACTGTCGAAAACTATCGATAGTTTTTTTAAAAACTATTGATAACTATCGATGGCGCCAACTATCAATAGTTCTCCTCCTCTACTGTACAGGGTCTCCACTCCAAATTTTAAAAAATCACTAGATTCGAGGAAAAAAAAATCACTAGATTTGACTTGAAAATCACTAGATTTCTAAATTCTCCCAAATGACAGTTTACTCGTGGTTTTTGAGGGTAGAAGTCTCATATAATCATTTTTACAGTAAAAAATCCTCTATAAACAATGGAAAAACTGGTTAACTTTACTTTCTATGACTCCAAAAACTTTTTTTTTAAGCTAGCAGCACACTATTGGCCAGATGGTCACCCATCCAGGTACTAACCACGCGCAACCGTGCTCAATTTCAGTGATCCATGCGGAACTGAATTACTGCCTTGACCACTACACCACCGAGGTAGGTAGCGCCTTGACCACTACACCACCGAGGTAGGTAGCGCCTTGACCACTACACCACCGAGGTAGGTAGCGCCTTGACCACTACACCACCGAGGTAGGTAGCGCCTTGACCACTACACCACCGAGGTAGGTATTCCATACCTCGGCTGGGATTGAACCCACGCCCTCCTGTTTACCAGGCGAGCGCCTTGACCACTACACCACCGAGGCAGGTATGGAGCTTAGAAAGAGGACATGTTAAAAAGAGAAGGAGGGAGGTAGTAGAAGGAGCGAAGAAGGAGGGGAAGGAAGAGAGAAAAAGAAAGAAACAAGAGAAGGCGAAAAAATGATTTTAAAACTTTTAATATTAATGACCTTTGCAAATGGAGGAGAAGAAGAAGGAAGAGGAGGAAGAGAAGTTGAAGAAAAAGAAAAAACAGGAAGAAAAGGAGAATGAAGAGGAGAAGACAAAGCAGAAGATGGAGGACAAGGAGGAGAAAGATGAGGAAAAATAGCAGGATAACTAACAAGAAGAGAAGGAGAAGAGAGAGGAATAACAGATGGATAATGCAAGAAGAGAGGAAGGAAGAGGAGGAAAAGAAAAGGAGTTAGAGTATTGTTTGGGGTTGCACAAAACGCTCCAAAATGTTGTTTGTTGTTGTTTCAGTTATTATTGTATGTATTGTTTCAGTTGTTGCTCTTTTTGTTGTTGTTATGTTCTTGTCTTTTCCAATGTTGTTACGAGTATTGTTTGGGGTTGCACAAAACGCTCCAAAATGTTGTTTGTTGTTGTTTCAGTTATTATTGTATGTATTGTTTCAGTTGTTGCTCTTTTTGTTGTTGTTATGTTCTTGTCTTTTCCAATGTTGTTACTGTTGTTGTTGTTGTTGTTGTTGTTGTTGTTGTTGCTGCTGTTGTTCTTGTTGTTACTGCTACTGCTGCTGATGCTGCTGCTGCTGCTGTTGTTGTTGTTGTTGTTGTTGTTGTTGTTGTTGTTG
>NW_007383224.1:5678-6025 GCF_000475195.1 Diaphorina citri | reverse complement strand
AATCTGCGTTTGCCTGAGATCGAACCCATAACTGCGAATATCGCGAACAAACCGCGGATACTGCGCACAAACCGCGGACACCGCGAAGAAACCGCGGATACCGCGAACGAACCGCGGATACCGCGAACAAAACGCGAATACCGCGAACAAACCGCGGATACATTTGCGGTAAAAAAAAAGCTGAAAAAAATCTGCGTTTGCCTGAGATCGAACCCGAACCCATAACTGCGAATATCTGCGGACACCGCGAAGAAACCGCGGATACCGCGAACGAACCGCGGATACCGCGAACAAAACGCGAATACCGCGAACAAACCGCGGATACCGCGAACAAACCGCGGATACCT
>NW_007383224.1:5453-5668 GCF_000475195.1 Diaphorina citri | reverse complement strand
CATCCTGGGGGATGAAGGTTAACACGAAAAGAATGAGGAACAGCGCCGCAGGCAAAAATTGTGAGCTATACAATCTATGGAAACTAAAATTTTTAGGACCGGCCGCAGGCGAAATTTTTGGTTTCATCAATTATTATTTGCGGTAAAAAAAAAGCTGAAAAAAATCTGCGTTTGCCTGAGATCGAACCCGAACCCATAACTGCGAATATCTAACC
>NW_007383224.1:5329-5394 GCF_000475195.1 Diaphorina citri | reverse complement strand
ACCGCAGATACCGCGAGCCAACCGCGAATAGGTGACTTATCACAGAAGAATCGATGAGGACCTTC
>NW_007383224.1:0-4953 GCF_000475195.1 Diaphorina citri | reverse complement strand
CGCCCACGGCGGCCAATTTTTGGTCGAAAATTTCCTATCTTAAAATACTCCCCGTGTAATGACTTAATGAGGGATCATTAAAAAGTGTCCAAAAATTGAACTTTTTTTTTCTGAAAATTCGATCGCCTGCGGCGGCCAATTTTCGACTAAAAATTTTCTATCTTAAAATACTCCCCGTGTGATAAGGAATCATATAAAGTACCTATGAAAAAAATTGATTTTTTTTTTTCGAAGTTCGAAGCAACATTGACTTTGGTTGATATCTGGATGGGTGACTATCCGTTTTTTACCAAGTTGTTACAGTCGCGTCCTTGGAACATATCGGTATATCATACCAAATTTCATCGCTTTACGACAAACCTTTCTTGAGATATTTTGTTCACAACCTTTTCAACATTTTCCACGAAATGAGGGTTAAGCAACAATTACTTTTGTTAATATCTGGATGGGTGATTATCCGATTTTTGCCAAATTGTTACAGTCGCGTCCTTGGACCATACCGGGATAGTATACCAAATTTCATTTCTCTACGACAAACCGTTTTTGAGATATTTTGTTCACAACTTTCTACTTTTTCCCATTTAAACCTGTAGTACGTACGTACGTTACGTACAGACCATGGGCTAAAAACCACTTTTTTGGAATCAGGGGACCCCAAAACGGATATTTCCACCCATTTCCCGATTTTGAAAATTTGGACCGATTGCAATACTTTCTCATTACCTTGTATAGGTTCCCTATACGTAAAGGTAATAGAAAGTAAAAAATATGCAAGACGTAAAGATACATACGAAGTTCTGTATAGAATGCATATAGCTGGAGCCTCTAGTCCCCTGAACCATACTAAAGAAGAAGAAGAACCAGTATATGTGAGATTATCTTGAAGCAAGTTAATATTATTCAGCCATTGTATTGTGCACAAGTATTTATAATATATTATTCTTTTAAAATAATAAAAAAGAGACATATATATCTACGGACATTAAGATTCACCCCTGAAAATAGTTCAAGCATATCGTAAGCTCGGGGAGAATTCCAAAGTACGTAAGTTTGCTTGTTCAGATGTATTTCAGGTTGCAAAATATCCTGAAAGACACAAGAGGAAACTTTGACGATTACACTTCTGTTCTCAAAAATCCAGATCTCCCTATGAGAGTTTCCAAATTAAATGGAAAATTCTGATATCATCAGGAATCTATAAGGGTAAGTCTACTCATAAGGGTTAATAAAAACTGAAGAAAATTCGAACATGAAGGCTTGAAAGGACTCAAGGTACATCGGCTCAAAGATCTACCACAAGGTGACCTCATGAGGCCGAAAGAAAACACAGATATTCTAATTACACAATGTTAAGTAATGTTGTCGCCTAACACCCGTATTTATGAACAAGTTCTTCAGATCGTTCTGAGAATTTACTTGAGAAAAAACGCACTCAGAGGTAATCACGTTCTGAGCCGGTTCAAAATAGAATGGTATTTATAAGACTTTATTGTAAACTCTTTTGTCAAGTATATTGCAATGCTTTAGACTTTACTCAAGCTATTGTCAAGTATTGTTATATTGAGAGCATTTGCTAAGACATGAGTGACATTTCAGTTGGGAACAATGCCTACAAAGGACACGAGAGTTTATCTTTTGCATCATTGACAACATTCGAGAGTAGATCTTTATAACATACGAGTGGAAATATTCGATTGGGATGCACAGGGTCGGGGTTTAAAGCTGAAATAGAAGAAGGCAGCAATATTGCAAGAAAAAAAAGAAAGAGAAAATATGTGGACAGTAAAAACGCACCTACTATAATTTATAAAAGAAGGGGTTTTCTACAAAATTGAATATAATAAAATCAATTTAATAGGATGCCAAAGGGAGTTGACTTTAAGTACATACGCACATTATATTGAAAACAGTCTTGCAACTTTCAAACATGTTCCCTAGTAGGGAATCCCTACCTTGCAGTGGTCCCAAGAAAACTTCAATTTCCAAGTACCTATTAGCTATTAGGTACCTGACTTTGAACGTCTATGAAATTATGAATACCTTTGAAAGTTGCAACAATGATAGCATGAAAGGAAAAACTCGTGACTGTATGCATCCCCAATGTTCCTATTATGAAACCCTTCACAAAAGAAGAAATTGGAGTACATTAGAAGAACTGCGTTTTTGCACTATCATAAACCCCCTGGAAGAACTCTATCAACAAACAATAAAGTAAAATAATAAACAAGATATGAATAGTAGATACAATTTCATCCCAGATTAAATGCGCTCGTAGCATTGTGTAGCAAAAACCTTTTAGGAAGAAAATGCAGGGATTGTACAACATAGTTTTGCAAAGCCCTGACAGAAAAGGTACTTTGAAATTGAGAACACGAAAATAACATTACAAATTACCTATGGATAATGGGTGCTTAGATGTTTCAAAGTGTTTTAGGATCACTCCCAAAAAACCTTTTATACTTAGGTGAGAGATTTGTTTTAAATGAAATAGGTTGCTTCAATCTTTGGGTGTTAATTTTTGGTACAGATTTTTTTGAATTCAATGAGGAGACAATAAAAAAAGTACATATACTAAAACATAGCTAACAAAATATCATACTATGTAAACCTCATGCTAATTTAATTCGGATCCAGCAATTAATTTAAATAAATTATTCATGATGTAAGTCGGTTTATTCTTACATGACTTAATTCTCGTTTTTCCATGTTGATAATTAAATGTTTAGAGTTCGTCTATTAATTTTATTTCAAAACAAACATTACCTCCCCCGTGGAAAACGAAGGAAAAGTTGGGTCCATTAATTCTTGTCTTTTTCTACACGCAACAACATCAACTACATATAACACTAATTTAGTAGAAATATTACTTTTGGTTTTCATACATTACTTAAGCAGTACTGATAGAGTGCCTAAATTAGCTCAACTTTACCTCTTTAAATTTGACTACTAAATTAACTCAAGTTACGCCTTCAACTTTTGAACTTCAGTTTTATGTGGCTTATTTTATGCTGTTCTTAATTTTTCATAGACGATTCTTGTTTTATAATTGCTGAAAGGGGTTCATTTGAGAATGTGTTCAACAAATTAATAAGTTATATATACTCGTATAGGTAGGTATATCTGTGTCCGAAATTCTTCAATTAACTCTTCGCGGGTAAAAATTACACATTTTTATGAAGGTGTGAATTTGTTACATACAGTTCAAGATGTTCAAATCAATTTTCCTAACATAACCATCTCATCTCAGACAGCGGAAGCTGTTGTGCATCACACAATCTCACGTGTACTTTTGTGTGAATCATGATGAAATAAGATGGGAATAAGTTCACCTGTGGTAATTTTCTTTTTACCTTTCGCTTTCTATTTTGAGTTATGAATCATGTCAGATATGAGGAGGTAATAACCGTTGCGAATTGGTCAAATGAGTTTTCGAAGTTTTCTTCCCTCATCATCAACAGTACGTAGATACATCAGTATATTGCCATCTGAGTGCTACATATGTTTCTTCTTGTCATTATGAACAATTGAACACCACATTGGAAAGTAAAAACTTTGTGGAGTAAGAGGTTTTGCTTCTTAAATGCATTAAATTTGAAAAACAGATAATACCTAGGTATGTACATAGTAGACTGAAGAAGAAATTTTGATCTCCTAAAGTTCCTATCCTTATAGGTACCTCTGGATTACTAGTCCAACGTTCTACCTCTGAGGCACTTGGGTTGGTTTTCCCATTCAATAGTAAAGTAATCCAGTAAACGTCCAGTAAAGTTGAATTTTTGATCAAAAACTTTTGTTCCCAGGAAGGACTCCATCTTTAAAATCCGTCAAGACCCACATGAATAACACACCTCACACAACTGATGATAGTTCTAAAGGAAGACATTAACAACCTACAGCGACAGCCGTACTCTAACTAATTCAATAACAAAAAATACAAAATGGTATTCCGAATAATTATACCGGAAACGGACAAAGTTATTACTGGCAATACATTGTGTACTAATCCTCATATATTGTGAATTGCTCTAGCTAAATCCTAATCCTGTAACACCTGGATGAGCTCAAGTCTCCCCCTTGTGGAATACATTTCTGAAACTCTACCAAACCCCACCCAGGATCTCTCGAATCAACATTGCCAAAGAAGTAATAAAGATAATTCTAAAGCCGGTGTAGGGTACCTAAAGTTTGATTCCTTATACCTCTGGATTACAAGTCAAAAGTACTGAAATGGTGAATAGAGGATACATCAGAAAAAAGATATTGAATAATAACAAAAAATACAAAATGGTATTCCGAATAATTATACCGGAAACGGACAAAGTTATTACTGGCAATACATTGTGTACTAATCCTCGTTGTGTATTGCTCTAAATCCTAATCCTGTAACACCTGGATGAGCTTAAGTCTCCCCCTTGTGGAATACATTTCTGAAACTCTACCAAACCCCACCCAGGATCTCTCGAATCAACATTGTCGAATAAGGATAATGCTAAAGCCGGTGTAGGGTACCTAAAAGAGTAAATGTACTTACAAACCATGTTGCTATGTTGGGTATTTTTACCTTGATCTTGGTAGGTAGGTCTTTTAGGAAAATACTGGAAAAGTAAAGAACAAAAGAAAGGGAAAAAATACTAAAAGTAATCAGCGAGCAGTTGATATTTTTAGTGGATGTGCCAACCGCACTGAATTTTTAAAGTTCAAATGAGAATCAAAAGTACTGAAATGGTGAGTAGAGGATACATCAGAAAAAAGATATTGAATCAAGATGAACGTAACTTGCACGTGAATGAGCTGAATATGATGTAATGTTTAGTAGATTTTATTATAGATATAGGCAAATCAATGCTGAAAATAGCATCAAAATGAAAACGAAAGTTTATCCAAACTTTTACCTACAATGGCTGAGATATCACCGAAACCTTTTAGAAAAGCCGCCTTTGAATAATACAGAAT
>NW_007383223.1:1541-6033 GCF_000475195.1 Diaphorina citri | reverse complement strand
AGATTCCCTATTTCTAAAATAATATGAAACAATAATAATACCTAATACCTAATAATATAATATTATTTTCTACCAATGATGTTTCAACAAGTTGGTATTAGGTACATTTTTGACTTTGAACTTGCAACATTATCCATTTCGAGAAAACTTGGTCACCCGTGCAGATACTCGCCACACAAAACGTTGCTTAACTTTAGTGAGTACTTTGGCTGTGCCATTATAATTTATTTAGGAAAATAAGAGAGAGAGAGATAGAGAGAGAAAGAGAGAGAGAGAGAGAGAGAGAGAGAGAGAGAGAGAGAGGAATAAAACCAGACCAATGTACTTAGGTGGTAGAAGTCAAGTTGGAGAAAAAATGGATTGGAGTTTTGGTATCTCCACTAACTTCTCCACTATCTTCGTTTTCTTTTTCCTCTCATTCTTTCAAATTTGGTGCTACTGACACATCCACCACGAACTAAACATTCTCTCTGATTGGTTTGTTTGGATTTTTGATTAAGAAAAACCAACAATCTTCTTTTTCTTCGCTTTTCTCCGTGTACAGACGGGGTCGGCGTTTTTCGTCAGCCTCTCAATCAGCCCTAACTAGGGTGATTGCTTTGGGCTGACATTTGGTTTTGGCTACAAATTTTACGAGTGGATGCCCTTCGCACTCAACCTTTGCTAATTCTTTAGCAAGGGAAATTCAGGCAAGAAAAACCAAAAATATGCCTACATAAATTTCCTACATAGCTAGACGTAGATGTAGATAGTAGGAATACCTATAGTTTGTAGATTTTTCCATTGTGCAAACACGTTTAACCAAATCTGTCCTCGGTAAAAATGCATTTCTAAAATAATACAAACACAAGTTTGAAAAAAAAAAAAACAATGGTAAAAAATGGAATTAAAATATTTTTTTTCCTCTGAATCTGACAGGAAAAAAAAACGTTCTCTGCTGAATGGTACATTAAAATGCTGACTCTATATTTTTATATTTCTACCTTCAGCAGTGAGCATACACTTTACTATTTAAATCAGCATTTCCCTCTCCCTCTCTCCCTCTCTCTCTCTCTCTCTCTCTCTCTCTCTCTCTCTCTCTCTCTCTCTCTCGACCTAGAAACACGATTTGAAAATCTGGTAGTCTGTAGAGCTTAAAATAAAAAAAAAAATCCTCTAAGTAGGTAATAGAGAGAATAAAGAGATTTGTACCTACCTAGGTAGGTATATGTTTAAAAATAAATAAAAAATGATTTACCTATTGTAAAAAAAAGTACCAGACTACAGTCACGTGCGGAAATATTAAAATAATCGAACCAGATTTAATTTTTTATATTCCGCTTATCTGAATCAGTGGTTCTTAACTTATGGTCCACTGACTACAGGTGGTCCGTGAGACACTTGATGGATACATGTAATAATGTCAGTTCTCTCTCTCTCTCTCTTTCTCCAAGCCACTTCAATGTATGAAGCTCCACCAAGCTTTTCATCAGAAATGTAAGAAGAAACAATTTCAGAACTTTTTTCCGAGAGCTTCCAAAAAGCAAGAATATCTACTATTTGATGGTTTGTTCAATTATGTTTTTAAAAAAAACTTTAAAAAAAGGTACTTCGCTTTTTTTATTCCCTAGGTATCTCTAAAAAAACTCCAGAAATTGAGTTAAATACCTAAATTCCCAAGTAAATAAATCAGAATCATCATGATAACCTAAAACAAATAATTCTAAGAATTCCAACAGAGTCGTAAAAATACGCGGTGTTTTAAAATAAATATTGTTTACCCAACAGTACTGTTATAAAATAAAAATTTTTAAAATATTAAATTGAGGAAATATTCCAAGCTCCCACAAAAATCCATGAGGGAGCAGATGAAGAGAGAAAAAACATCATCCTGATAGCAACAAAAAAAATTGCACAAAAAGTTTTCATGAAATAAAAATAGTATAATTTTTTCGAGAGAGAAAAAATAAAAGGGAAAAGAGTGTATAAGAAGACAAATAATGGAAAAAATATTAAAAAATTGTAAACTTCAAAACTTCAAATGTACGCATATCGCAACAGCGCAGACTCCGGACACAAGAAACTTTATTCAAAAGAGAAAAAATCTTGGAAAGGTGATTAAGAGTTTAACTGAAAATTGGGTATTATTTTTTTACGTTTGAGTTTGAAAAAAAAGGAAAGGATTTTCTAGTTTGAAACATTTTTTAATAAATATTTAAACAACAAATTCTAATCTCTGTTTACCTTATTTTTCTTTAATTACCAAGTATTTAACACTTTGGGATAGGAATTGGAAAGGTGATTAAGAGTTTAACTGAAAATTGGGTATTATTTTTTTATGTTAGAGTTTGAAAAAAAAGGAAAGGATTTTCTAGTTTGAAACATTTTTTAATAAATAATTAAACAACAAATCCTAATCTCTGTTTACCTTATTTTTCTTTAATTACCAAGTATTTAACACTTTGGGATAGGAATAGGTATTTAACAACCCACTTAAATAAGAAACTTTGTTTAAAAAAACATTAATCAAATTTATGGCACAGATTGTAACACCTGACAACACTGTACACATCCGAATTTTTACAAAAACGACCGGAAAACACGTGATTTTTATTTATTTATTTTTATTTCATTTTTTTAAAAAAATAAATAGATTTTTTGTAAATTAATTTAAATTATTTATTTGTTTCAACAGTTTTTTCACAAAAAAATATTGGCACACGTAAATTTTTTTCAAGTTTTACACTTTTTTTAAGTTTGTTCCGCTCGCCAGAAAGTTTCAAATAAAATGAAGTTAAAATTAAAATGATTATTATTTTCGAAAAAATGTTTTTAACTTTTTTTTTCATCTCCCTCCCCATCCCGTCCGTTCTCTTCGTTTTCTTTTTTCTTCATCTTCCTATCTCCCTCTCTCTTAACTTCTTATTCTGAACTTTTTTCCCCTCCCTGTTCTTCCCCCTTCCTTTGGCATGTCTTTCCTTTCTTTCCCAGTACAAGCTTGTTTTATTTACAGGATGTCTTTAAGTTTTATTTCGCAAACTTTTCTCCAACTTTCTTTTTCATACTTTCACTCCTCCCCCTCCTTTTCAACTTTTGCTGTAATTTAAACAAATTAAAGTTTATCGAGCACGGATAATGTGCACTTTTTGCACCTACATACTCGACTTGGAACTTTGATCTGCTTGCACTTGACTCAGTCAGCCAGGGTCTGAGGGTTCGATGCCCGAGAATGGCCTTTTTATGTTCACCCTTTTTTCGTCTAACAAATAATAGAAGTATATTTCGAATGATTTCTTTTAAATGACTAAAAGGGACCAAATCCTTTGAATTCAATAAAATAAAAGGACAAGAAGTCCATATCACAAACTAAAAGTCATTGCCATCTGTGCCCCTTTTGTCATCATTACCTACAACTTTACTACGAACTACCAAAAAGACTCCTCAGTAACCCATATTGCCCATGGCAATCCCTTCCGCCCAAAAGTCAAATCCCAGAATTTATCGGAAAGAGGGGAAGTATTTCGAACCCTATAAATTTCCCCTACCGTGCCTCGAAATAAAAAAGTTCCCTTCCTTTTTTTTTCACGTCTCTTTACTCCTTGTATACCATCAGAATTTTTTTCGTATTTTTTTTTCTCTCCCTCTTCCCTCTCTGTTAGCTTTTTTTCAGGTGCTTCCTCTTGCAGCTTACTCAAGGTAGATGGGTTTCCCCAAGTAAGGGAACCCTAAGACTCTCCCCTTTCTTCTACCTTCAGGTTCCCTTCCTTTTTTTTTTTTTTTTTTTTCACGTCTCTTTACTCCTTGTATACCATCAGAATTTTTTTCGTATTTTTTTTTCTCTCCCTCTCCCTCTTCCCTCTCTGTTAGCTTTTTTTCAGGTGCTTCCTCTTGCAGCTTACTCAAGGTAGATGGGTTTTCCCAAGTAAGGGAACCCTAAGACACTCCCCTTTATTCTACCTTCACTCCCTCACATCATGCCAGTTTCGAAGGTGTAGCTCTCGGTCGCAGGTTCGATGCCCGGGACGGACATTATCTTGAACGGAAGATTCGTTCACGGAAGGCTATAATAAAGGTAGAAACGCACTACTATCACGTCACGTCACGTGAAGTCATGGGGAGTCAGAAAGATGTAGTTCAAAATTTCCCCATAATATTGTAGGTATAGTTTCGTTCATGACAGCTACACTACTATCACGTCACGTGACGTTATCTGAGTAAGCGATGAGCGATTACCCTAGCTCTCGGTCGCAGGTTCGATGCCCGGGACGGACATTATCTTGAACGGAAGATTCGTTCACGGAAGGCTATAATAAAGGTAGAAACACACTACCATCACATCACGTCACGTGAAGTCATGGGGGAGTCAGAAAGATGTAGTTTAAAGTTTTTCCATAATATTGTAGGTAGTTTCGTTCATGAGCATGACAGCCACACTACTATCACGTGACATGACGTGATGTTATCTGAGTAAGCGACGAGCGATTACCTCACATTTTTCATCCAGATTGCTGCT
>NW_007383223.1:0-1201 GCF_000475195.1 Diaphorina citri | reverse complement strand
TGGAAGGGAAGGGTTGGAGGGGGGAGGAGGGGAGGGGGAGGTGAATCCCAAGGATGTGATGAAATGCGGTGCCAAAATACACACCACAGATGAATAGGATGAGGAGGAGAAAAAAGATGAAGAAGAATGTGAAAAAAATAGAGGAATAGATGGGAGAGAAAAGGGACATTGAGGGAAAAAAAGGGAAAAGGAGGAGGAAGAGAAAAATGAGAAAAAGAGAGGAGGAGGAGAAAAGAAGAAGAAAGGGAAAGAAAGAGGAATAGATGGGAGAGAAGAGGAAGAGAAAAGGGAAAGGTAGGAAAAGAATGAAAAAAAGAAGAAAAAACGGTGGAAGAAGAGGAGGAAAAAAGAAGGTGGAAGATAATAGAGGAGGACGATGGATAAAGAAGAAGAAGGCTCTCCTCCTCCCTTAGAAGGAATAAGAAGAAGATAAGTTAGGGCGAGAGGGTGGAAGAAGAGGAGGAAAAAAGAAGGTGGAAGATAATAGAGGAGGACGATGGATAAAGAAGAAGAAGGCTCTCCTCCTCCCGAAGAAGGAATAAGAAGAAGATAAGTTAGGGTGAGAGAGAAGGAAGAGATAGTAGAAGAAGGAGAGGAAGAAAGAGGAGAGAGGAGATTGGAGAGAAGAAGTAGGAAATGTTAATTGATAGAAGGACAAAGCATAACGAGGATCCTACGTAGAAGAGAAGGATTTTTTTTTAAGAGTTCTAAATTTCTGATAGAGAGAACTGTAACTGCTGAGGTCTTGTGTCCCGAAAGCGAGGTTCTGGTTAGGATAAAATCCGCCCCGAGTGGGAAACGAACCCGCGGCTTAGCGCTTACAAGGTAGACGCGCTACCCTCGAAGGTAACTAGGCTGGCAATTTTCATTTAGTATGTCTGTTGAGTATGTGGAAATACCTCTCCTTTGAGTTTGAACTCCGACAATTTTTGTCGCACCCTTTATACACATGAACAAAAAAAAACAGCAACAAAGGGAAACACGGGACACGAAAAACAAACAAAAACTCAAAACAAAAGAAAAAAACACAACGCAAGTAAATACGGGGAAAGAAAGAAAGTTGAAAAGAAACCCCTCTCGCCCCCTCCTAAAAACGTGGAAAATGCTGAACACAACAGAAGAAAATCAGTAAAAAAATGTATTTTCATGTGTTCTCTCTCTCTCTTTCACACACACACACACACACACACACACACACACA
>NW_007383222.1:1915-6041 GCF_000475195.1 Diaphorina citri | reverse complement strand
AGAACCCAAAAACATTGCAAATAACTTTTTTTTTTTTTTTTTAATTCTCTTCCTTTTAAAAATAACAGAATTTCCAAATGACAAGAATGACTCCAAGGAATTTAAAAGTCGAAAACAGCAGTATGACCGTTCGGACAATTTTTTGGAACAGTTTGTCACACCAATAAATTTAAAGTAGAAACAACTGAGTCTCAACGTTTTTAATGGTGTTAAAAAGTCAAACCTCATAAAAAAAAGAAGAAAAATAAGAAAACAACTGATCTGCTGAAGAGAAAAGAATCAACATTAATACCACAATGGCATTGTCAATAACAAACTAAAATAATGACTTGGAAGTTTAAGTTTAACCGAATTAACTTTTAATTTTTCAACACAACATGGTTAAACCCACTTGACATTTTAAAAGAAACTCAATAATAAAAAAAATAATAATAATAAAAAGTGGTCGATAGAAAAACCAACATTATCAACAACAATGTAAACTAGGTACAATGAAGTGTTGTTTTGGAAAAACAGGTAATAATACCTACATACGTAGCATGTATGTACCTATATAATAATATAGATTCCCTCCCATTCCGGCCTATTCGGTTCTTTGATAACTTTACAAATTTACAATCCTTCCTTAGAAAAGAAAAATATTTAGTGCAGTATGCACTATGCAGTTTAAAAAGTGATTTTCAGCCAAATGGGTAGGTAAAAAGTGAAATTTAACTTTTAGATAGGTGATTCTAATAATTCTATTTTCTCCTACCCTGTCCTCCTTCTCTCTTCGTTTTCGGGACGATAAGACCTTTTGGCAGTTACAATCTTACAATATTTCCTCAATCAAACCTCTTAAAAATAAAATAAAGCTAATATACCTAGGAGCACAATTTTACGTTATGAAAAAATGCCCGTGTATTTTCCCCAGGTACAGAACAGTCGCTGAAAATAAAATCCCCGAATACAAGAGTTATCAGTTTACAAAATACATGTCGCATTTTCGAGTGATAACATTTTCACACACTACCTCCACTCATCCCACATTTTACCCTTCTTTTACCCCCACCTTACCCTTCCTGTCTTTTACCCCGACTTTACCCTTCCTGTCTTTTACCCCGACTTTACCCTTCCTGTCTTTTACCCCGACTTTACCCTTCCTGTCTTTTACCCCGACTTTACCCTTCCTGTCTTTTACCCCGACTTTACCCTTCCTGTCTTTTACCCCGACTTTACCCTTCCTGTCTTTTACCCCGACTTTACCCTTCCTGTCTTTTACCCCGACTTTACCCTTCCTGTCTTTTACCCCGACTTTACCCTTCCTGTCTTTTACCCCGACTTTACCCTTCCTGTCTTTTACCCCGACTTTACCCTTCCTGTCTTTTACCCCGACTTTACCCTTCCTGTCTTTTACCCCGACTTTACCCTTCCTCCCACATTTTACCCTTCTTTTACCTCCACCTTACCCCGCCTGTCTTTTACCCCCCTTTTACCCTTACTTTACCCCGACTGCTCCATTTCTCTCCCAAGCTATATTTCCACACGAAAAACTCTCTCTCGTGACATCTGAAATTGAGTAAACAAGAGCTTTGGAGAGAGAGAGAGAGAGAGAGAGAGAGAGAGAGAGAGAGAGAAAGCAAAAAAAAAAAAAACAAAACAAAAGCGGTGATTGTTTATTATATTTACGAATTCAAACAATGGGAAAAAATGATATCACATCATTGCGGAAATTTTATTTCCGTATATTTCTCTTCCTCCTCCTTCTTGTCCTCCTCTTCCTCCTTCCGCCACTGGTCGCTACTCGATTAAAGTAGCTACTCAATTGTCCTCACGAGGCTGAGTGCACCCCGAACTCCAAGCACAGAGCCGAAAAAAACCTCGGCCCCGTCGGGAATCGAACCCGAACCTCCAGCTTGCGAGCCTAGTGTCATACCCAGTCGGCCAAGGAGGTTGCTTTGAGGACAATAGACACGAAGAGGTTAACAAATGTAAATCAGTAAATCAAAAATTCAGTTCCAATTCCTTAACCAACTCTGCCCGGAGGCCAAGTACGAAGGTCTAGCTCAGTTCTTCTCAAACTAGGGTGCAGTGGCACTATCCGTGTGCCTTTGTGGTCGCCTTAGGTGTCCCGCGGTGGTGACAACTTTGAGAAGCACTGGTCTAGCTATAAAGACACCTGGCGAATATGTCTAAATCTAATAAACGTACATACACAGTGAGATCTTAATGAGGCTAACATAAATACTTAGGCTAAAAGTCTAAAAACGAGTGGAGAGGGAGAGAGAGACGTTGAGAGAGAGGGAGAGAGAGAGAGGGAGAGAGAGAGAGGGAGAGAGAGAGGGAGGGAGAGAGAGAGGGAGAGGGAGAGAGAGAAAGGGAGAGAGAGAGAGAGAATGAGAGGGAGAGAGAAATTCGAAGCTAATGAGACAGGATTTGTACTAATGATTTGAAATATGATTCTCTTTTTCTCTCTCTCCCCCTCCTCTCACATTATATTCAACTGCCTCTCTCTCTCTCTCTCTCTCATTTTCTCTCTCTCTTTCTCTCATTTTCTCTCTATCTCATTATTTTTATTATATCACTTAATACCTGAAGGTATGGTAGATAATTCCTTCTCATTTTTCTACATTTATAAAATTCCCTTAGGCTCTCTCTCTCTCTCTCTCTCTCCCTCTCCCTCTTACCCCCTCCTTCTTTAATTCTCCCTCCTCCTTTTTATTTCTCTCTCTCTCTCTCTCTCGTTATCATCTTCCCTCTATTTCTTACCTTCCTCCTCCCTCTCTGTCTCTCCCTACTTAATACCCATTTCTCTATCTCTTTTTTAGCTTTTAATTTTTAATCCCTCTAACGACTTGGAACATGTTATCCCCTCTCTCTAATATATATCTCTCTCTCTCTCTCTCTCTCTCTCTCTCTCTCTCTCTCTCTCTCTCCCTATCTCTCTCGCCCTCGTATTTTTGCTGTCCTCTCTGTTCTTCCTAGCTTCCAATATCATCTCAAGGTAGGTATTTCTAGGTTCGCCAAATCCATCTTAGAACTCTTGACGTTCATGCGTCTTATGGACCACCCTGAATAAATCTCGAAGTTAGTTTTGAAACACTCGGTATATCGTGCTAAAAAGAACCCGAAGTCCCTCTACATGAAATAATTTAATATTCAGTCTCACATCATTCTAGTCTATAATAGAAAATTCTATTCTATAATAGAAAATTCTGTTGTATAAAGAAGGAGAATAGAAAACTAGAACGTATAGAACGTTCCCTCATCTCTTTTTCTTCCCAAATCTCTCCTCCCTCGCACTCTTTCTTTCTGGCCCTTCTTTCCTTCCTTTCATCCTCTTTCTCAGTTTCACTCCCACTTGAAAGCTCCCCTGAGGGAGAGAAGAAATAGGAGAAAGGAGGAGGAAGAGGAGAACGAGGAGGAAAGGGAAGAGGAGGAGGAGATGGAGAAGAAGGAAAAGGGAGGAGAACCTTTCGTTTTAAAAGCCTAGTCGACTTCTTTCCTTTGAGGTTAGCAAGAAAAGACGAAGAAGAAGAAGGAGAATTTGAAAAAGAATAAGAATGAAATAGAAGCAGAAGAGGAGGAAGAAGAAGAAAGTGAAAGGAGGTACCGTATTACATTCGTACCAGCCTGTCAGCCTATCTTATTGAAAGCAAGAAGCCTGAGAGAGAGAGAGAGAGAGAGAGAGAGAGAGAGAGAGAGAGAGAGAGAGAGAGAGAGAGAGAGAGAGAGACGAGAGAGGAAGGGTTATAAAAAAACCTCATAAGCTAAAAACCGTTTTCATTTCCTTTATGAATACGGCCACCCAGTGGCGTATTTTAAAGGTATAGCATTGTCAGTGATCTTACATACTCCATAAAATCTTCCCTCCACCCTACGCGGGACTGCCAAAAGCTCAACATTTGCCAAACAAAATTCAAATGCAGCGGGAATTCTTTAGCTGTCGAAGAGTACTTTGTCTGCCGAAATTTCATCAAAGTTAGAGTAACTGGTCGAATAGGTACAGGAAGCAAAGAGGGTAGGTATTATCCTAAATACTGTGAGCTTGTTCTCGGAACGGCTGGCTGATCCCTGTCCTCTTTCTCTCTTCGATTTTCGGACGATTAGCATCTAGCTCGCCATGTTAACAGCTCCCTCAATCAAA
>NW_007383221.1:0-6044 GCF_000475195.1 Diaphorina citri | reverse complement strand
AGGTCATACTGTATCTCCAGCTCTGTCCATGACCCTCTCTCACTCCTCTGACTGTCTCTCTCACTCCTGCTAATATATCTTCCCATCTCTTCCTCTCCGGAACTGTGGAGACACTCTCCTCTCTCTCTCTCTCTCACCCTTCATTCCTTCCCTATACATGTACTGTATTCTCTCTCCCTCTGTCTCTCCCTTCTTAATATTCAATATACCAGCTGTTCCTCGATATAATATGTGTTGGGGTCGCTGTTCTCTCTATCCCTCTCCCTTCATCTCCTTCGCTCCCCATATCTCTTTCTTTTTTCATTTTGTTCACTTTTTTTTTGTCATTTAAGCAGAAAGGAGTGCCCGTTTTTTGGTGACCCCCTCCTTCACCCTTACTACCACAACATAGAAAATGGATCACCCATGCATAGTTTTACTACTCTCAACATTTTCCAAAATGAAATCCCTCACAGGTTAGTTACATAATGTACATACGAGTATGTTAATAGGTAGAGGTATAGCTGTAGTTGTAGTAATATACTTACATACTCATAGGTAGGCACGAATACTACGTATATAATAAAAGCAGATAGGTAGTTCCTTTTGTTTGGTGTAATAGAAAAATAGGTACATAGTACAGTAGAAAAATACATACATAATACAGTAATAGTTTCCTTTCGGTACTTACTTGCCGGGGTAATCAGGATTTAGCGTTGAGGCTCCTAACCACAGAACCTATAAAAAAATCCTTTTATGTACCTACCCAACTAGTAAGGAATCAAATACATCTTGAGGGAAAAATCAGTAAAGAAATAATGTTTATTTAAAGGTAGGCAAGAAAATATTATTACTTGAATAAATTCTTTTTTTCTTTTCTCTCTTTCTTTCTCTCTCTCTCACTCTCTCTCTCTCTCTCTCTCTCTCTCTCTCTCTCTCTCTCTCTCTCTCTCTCTGTCTCATACGTCAGTGGCGGCACGGTAATAAATCCTGCACCTTAGTAGCTCTAGGTAATTGAAATAAATATTATTTCTCAACAATCTCTTCCCTTTCACCCCTCCCCCTCACCTACTCTGTGGAAAAAAAAAATGTGCGGCTCGTGAATATGACTGGATTTATCTATTATTTTTCCTGGCTAATATTGTAGGAAAAAAAAATCGGCAGATCCGCAGATGCGTTAAACATTTTTAAAGATTTTTTTAAAGAGATGGGTGTAGGTTATTAAAAAAAAATAAATAAATAAAAAAATCTCCTACTTAATATTCAATATACCAGCTGTTCCTCGATATAATATGTGTTGGGGTCGCTGTTCTCTCTATCCCTCTCCCTTCATCTCCTTCGCTCCCCATATCTCTTTCTTTTTTCATTTTGTTCACTTTTTTTTGTCATTTAAGCAGAAAGGAGTGCCCGTTTTTTGGTGACCCCCTCCTTCACCCTTACTACCACAACATAGAAAATGGATCACCCATGCATAGTTTTACTACTCTCAACATTTTCCAAAATGAAATCCCTCACAGGTTAGTTACATAATGTACATACGAGTATGTTAATAGGTAGAGGTATAGCTGTAGTTGTAGTAATATACTTACATACTCATAGGTAGGCACGAATACTACGTATATAATAAAAGCAGATAGGTAGTTCCTTTTGTTTGGTGTAATAGAAAAATAGGTACATAGTACAGTAGAAAAATACTGCAGAATTCCCTCTCTCGCTTTATCTCTCTCAACCTAATTATTTTTTATTTCCCTCTTTTAATTTTTAATCAAATAAATAACTTTTGCAACACTTCTGTCCGTCTGTTATTCTCACATTTTCATAATAATTTTTTGTAGTTAAATATTTACAACAAGACGTGAAGTAGATTATTTATTTTGTACTTTATATTTTACGTGTATGGGACACTTGGATATAAAAGTACACGTACAAACGGGTCAGGAGTTGATAATAATAATAATCATTAGGATGCACTATCACTATGCATAATAATACAAAAATGGAATTCGGGAAAATGTGATGATACCTAGATAAAAAAAGAAGAAAAAAAAAACAATTCAAGTGTTGGTATTTATTGATTAAGTTGAAAGCTTCTATTCTATTATGGGACTGGTTGCTCCTCTCCCGAGAGAGTATGCAATAAATTACCACTGCGACCTCTGTACATCTATTGTGACCAGTATTTTTTCCCCTGCCTGAGCTGCTATCTCCCGGCCTTGATTGAACCTAGAAGTACCCTCACTGGTATATATCAACCTCTTCAGTTTCTCCAAAATTCACCTGTAGCACCTCTAAAGAGTCCGCACACTCAGGTTTATTCCAAAGAAAAGCTGTGAGTCCATATACTATCCCATTAAGAGGATACCACGAGGTGCCATCAAGGTCAGAGAGCTAGCTCAAGGCCCCCGAATTCAAATTCAAATTCAAAGTTTCATGTAATTCAACTCAAAACAAATTGTTTACATGTTACAAGCACAAAATAGAAATAGAAAATCTAAAATTAAAAATAAAAATAAAAAGAGTCTATACATAATAATATTGGTGGAGATGTCTGATCTCTCTTTAACACTTTACATAGTTTACATAATAATATTGGTGGAGATGTCTGATTTACCTTTTAAAAGACTACCTACCTATACATAAAATTTAATATTGGTGGAGATGTCTGATTTACCTTTTCTCTTTGCTTTCGAGACGATAATTATGACTTTATCAGTTACAGTTCCCTCTATCAAACCTCTTGAATAATAATAATAATAGGTAGGTAAAATAAAATAAAACGAAGTCTTATAGGTAAAAGAAGAAATCTCCTAAGGGAGAAGGGAGGGGAGGTGATGATGTTGATGAAGAAACGAATGCACATACATACCTATATTTAAATTCCATAGGGAGAAAATTCAATGTTGATGCTGAAGAGCATTATTAGTAAAATCTCCTAAGGGAGAAGGGAGGGGAGGTGATGATGTTGATGAAGAAACGAATGCACATACATACCTATATTTAAATTCCATAGGGAAAAAATTCAATGTTGATGCTGAAGACCATTAATAGTCATTTACAATTACATACATTAAGCCGCCACATGAGGAAACATATTAAAGGTAAATGCAGAATTCCCTCTCTCGCTTTATCTCTCTCAACCTAATTATTTTTTATTTCCCTCTTTTAATTTTTAATCAAATAAATAACTTTTGGAACACTTCTGTCCGTCTGTTATTCTCACATTTTCATAATAAAGATAGGAATGGGAAGAGAAGGAAGAAGGAGATGTATTGGATTGTAAGGGATTTACTACCTCGGAAATTATGGTGAGAAGTTTCGTGTGTAATATTTCAAAGCGGGAAATGGAAAATCTATCGAGTGTATGAAATAATATTCCAATGTAACAACACCTAGGAGGTATTACCTACATATTTTTTTTTAATACTTTGTATTTATTTATTACAAATTAACAATCGCAGAAAATTAATAAATGAAATACATAATATTGGACAAAGAGAAAAAAGGTATGTTCATTAATTTTCTTTGAGAAAGAAATAATATAGCAAGTGTAAGTGGAGTCCAATGTGTGGTTGCATGTGTTGGACTCCATATAATATGGTTATTGAAACCTGCAACTCTATGGTCTGTCAGACAGTTGAAGCGTAAGTGTCTGGACCGACCGGCGCGGCGCAGCGTTAGATATGGCTGCAGTATTATGGGAATTAGTTCCAAAATCCAAACGACTCAACTTTTACGAGTAGGTTGTTTGATTAAGTCAGTTTCAGGATTTTATTAAGCCTAGCTGATTGTAATTCTCGCCCTTGATACACAAATGTAGGACTTGGAGTTTGGAGGTTCCTGAATGAAAGATACTTGTGAATCGCTATCCCTTCTCCTTCGATTAGGATTACATATCTTTGGAGGTTCCTGAATGAAAGATACTTGTGAATCGCTATCCCTTCTCCTTCGATTAGGATTACATATGGCAGTGACACTACTAGTAGAGGTAGTGCATTGTGCCTGTGTAGGTGGCAAATTTGGAGGTTCCTGAATGAAAGATACTTGTGAATCGCTATCCCTTCTCCTTCGATTAGGATTACATATGGCAGTGACACTACTAGTAGTGCATTGTGCCTGTGTAGGTGGCAAGATGTTTGTAAAGTTTCTCTTCCTGAAACTCAATGCAAGAGGACGTCGTGTCGGGTTGATAAAGGCAAGGAGGATAGGGTATATGAGTATGTACCTATAGTATTGATATCATTTGGATGAAGTGTAAAGTACATAACAGTTGAGTATGTACCTATAGTATTGATATCATTTGGATGAAGTGCAAAGTACATAACATATGTAGTTGTAAACTACTTACCGGAAGATTATCAGAAATACATTGCATTAAAAGTATTAAAACTAATATTGTAGAGGGATATCGGAGCAATGGACCTAAGTATGTAGGCTGAGAACCACCGGGCATTGTAGTTGTAAACTACTTACCGGAAGATTATCAGAAATACATTGCATTAAAAGTATTAAAACTAATATTGTAGAGGGATATCGGAGCAATGGACCTAAGTATGTAGGCTGAGAACCACCGGGCATTGTAGTTGTAAACTACTTACCGGAAGATTATCAGAAATACATTGCATTAAAAGTATTAAAACTAATATTGTAGAGGGATATCGGAGCAATGGACCTAAGTATGTAGGCTGAGAACCACCGGGCATTGTAGTTGTAAACTACTTACCGGAAGATTATCAGAAATACATTGCATTAAAAGTATTAAAACTAATATTGTAGAGGGATATCGGAGCAATGGACCTAAGTATGTAGGCTGAGAACCACCGGGCATTGTAGTTGTAAACTACTTACCGGAAGATTATCAGAAATACATTGCATTAAAAGTATTAAAACTAATATTGTAGAGGGATATCGGAGCAATGGACCTAAGTATGTAGGCTGAGAACCACCGGGCATTGTAGTTGTAAACTACTTACCGGAAGATTATCAGAAATACATTGCATTAAAAGTATTAAAACTAATATTGTAGAGGGATATCGGAGCAATGGACCTAAGTATGTAGGCTGAGAACCACCGGGCATTGTAGTTGTAAACTACTTACCGGAAGATTATCAGAAATACATTGCATTAAAAGTATTAAAACTAATATTGTAGAGGGATATCGGAGCAATGGACCTAAGTATGTAGGCTGAGAACCACCGGGCATTGTAGTTGTAAACTACTTACCGGAAGATTATCAGAAATACATTGCATTAAAAGTATTAAAACTAATATTGTAGAGGGATATCGGAGCAATGGACCTAAGTATGTAGGCTGAGAACCACCGGGCATTGTAGTTGTAAACTACTTACCGGAAGATTATCAGAAATACATTGCATTAAAAGTATTAAAACTAATATTGTAGAGGGATATCGGAGCAATGGACCTAAGTATGTAGGCTGAGAACCACCGGGCATTGTAGTTGTAAACTACTTACCGGAAGATTATCAGAAATACATTGCATTAAAAGTATTAAAACTAATATTGTAGAGGGATATCGGAGCAATGGACCTAAGTATGTAGGCTGAGAACCACCGGGCATTGTAGTTGTAAACTACTTACCGGAAGATTATCAGAAATACATTGCATTAAAAGTATTAAAACTAATATTGTAGAGGGATATCGGAGCAATGGACCTAAGTATGTAGGCTGAGAACCACCGGGCATTGTAGTTGTAAACTACTTACCGGAAGATTATCAGAAATACATTGCATTAAAAGTATTAAAACTAATATTGTAGAGGGATATCGGAGCAATGGACCTAAGTATGTAGGCTGAGAACCACCGGGCATTGTAGTTGTAAACTACTTACCGGAAGATTATCAGAAATACATTGCATTAAAAGTATTAAAACTAATATTGTAGAGGGATATCGGAGCAATGGACCTAAGTATGTAGGCTGAGAACCACCGGGCATTGTAGTTGTAAACTACTTACCGGAAGATTATCAGAAAAAGGGTAAGTGTACCATTTATTCGCCCACCTAAAAAGCGTACCATTTATTGGCCCACCTGTACCATACGCCACATAAG
>NW_007383220.1:0-6047 GCF_000475195.1 Diaphorina citri | reverse complement strand
CCATCTGATGAGAGGCATACTACGGGATGGGCATGCTACGACACAGACCACAAGCGTCTAATGTAGCAGTTGTTTCATAGCTACGAAATAAAAACGGCGGTGAAACACTCATCTTTTTAAAAAAAAAAAAAATTGAAGTGGCTGAACATCTGGGCCTACCAGTAACAGATGGGGATGGATGTACCTGATGGGACTTTGGCTACTACTACTACAACAACAACAACAACAAACAGGTAATAGACCAGATTATTCTAGCTGGGGTACTTCAAAAAGAGATGATACCAGCCTGAAATCCCCCCTGTTAAAGATATAGCAAAGGTTTAGTGCGAAAGGCATCCTTTCGTATAATTTTTGTGTCCAAAATCAAATGTCAGCCCAAAGCAATCACTCCTGTTAGGGCTGATTGAGAGGCTTAACTCAGTCACTTGTGTTCTAGAATATATCTTGTTTATCCTGCTCTAATGGGACTGAAAAGTCCCTTTACCCCAGCAGTCTAAACAGGGACTAGGGTTATTTTATGGGTTCAATAACATAATACAGGAAGTTTATAGCAGAAGTTTTTTTTTTAAGAGGTTTGACAGAGGGAACTGTAACTGCCAGGTCTTATCGTCCCGAAATCGAAGAGAGAAGGAAGACAGGATAGGAGAAAGCCAGCCGTTCCGATAACGAACATTATCCCATCAGGATAAAATCCGCCCCGGGCGGGAATCGAACCCGCGGCCTAGCGCTTATAAGGCAGACGCGCCACCAACCAAGCTAACCAGGCTGGCTCACTTGTGTTCGTAGGAGCTTTTTTCAAGGGGTTTGACAGGAGGAACTTAAACTCAAATGACGAAACATGTGACTGTGGGAAAATAAAGATGAGGCCCACCTACTCATACGTAAAACAACATCGGCACAACTTGCACTCAAAGTGATCTCTATTCGTGCAGATAGAGGTGCAAGCGTAAAGCTTGGTTGGTGAAGCGTCTGCCTTGTAAGCGCTAGGCCGGGGATTCCCGCCTGGGGCTGATTTCATCCTGAACGGATAATGTTCGTTCTCGGAACGGCTGGCTTTCTCCTATCCTGTCTTCCTCCTCCTTTCGCTGTCGGGACGATAAGACCTTCGTTGTCATAGTTCTATAGAGATTGTAGATACAGGTGGGTATAATGTGGTAACACAGTACTTGGGCAATGGTCAGTGTTTAGCAATAAGAAGTGTACCTCTACGTATGGGTATAATAGACTGAATTTGTTAAGCAGACTGCAGATTTGAACCGACTATGTATGAATTGTATGAACTATGATTACTATGAAGGAACGTGGCTCCATGCTAATATGTAGACTAATAGCTTACATAGGACCCAGTGTCCTTAATTCCTTAATAAAGGGTGTCCCAATAAGAACGCACGATTTGATTGTCTAATAAAACATGGTTTTCCGTGGAAAAAAATAGACTTCTTAGATGATTTGAAAAGTAAACAGTCTAAAATTTTGTATGGAACAATAATCAGACAGACAACCTCCTCGACTTTGATGGTGCGTTCGCTCCCTCTTGACAAAATTTTCGATGACAAATTCGAGGAAATCTGGCTGTATCTCGTTGATGCAACTTTCAATTCCACCTTTCAACTACCCTCACAGAAAGAAGTTTTGGGGGGTAAATCACATGATCATGGAGGCCATTTCTCCTCACCAAAACGGAAAATGACACGATTTCGACTAGGAAAATTCTCGCGCAATAGTGATAATGTGACGATTTTATTATGCTAACGTGTTGTTGAACAGTTTTAGACTCCATGATGACTAATTTTGATTTGTTTACAATCAATCTGTCAAATATTGGGCAAGAAAAAACGACGCAGAACAAAGTTATGACCCTTTCAAATCTTGCGTTCTTATTGGGACACCCTTTATGTGTGCATAATTCGGTATTACCCAGAAATCCACAGTGTATTACCCATACCTACAACACTTATATTAATCATAACCAACTTATCTAGGCCTTAGGGAGAGAGAAAGAACGGGGGGAAATCTCACAAGGTTTCAGGATTTTCCTTGCAAAAAGGCAGCGGAGATAGCCCGTTGAATGCAATAGTTGAAATAGTTCTCCGCGGAAGCAACCTCCGTGGCTGAATGGGTATCACACTAGGCTTGCACGCAGGAAGTCCGGGTTCGATTCCCGGCGGGGCCGAGGTTTTTTTCGGCTCTGTGCTTGGAGTTCGGGGTGCACTCAGCCTCGTGAGAACAATTGAGTAGCTACTTTAATTGAGTAGCGACCAGTGGCGTCATTACAAGTCGAAGAGACGAGCGATAATAAATATGATGGTTGAGTAAATGAAAGACTCGTAATACTGTTATACCCACAAAGTTGTGAGAAAGCTCTCTCTGCTTTAACACAAAGATTCATGATTTGATTTTTTTTGATTTTTGATTAGTTCTCCGTGGATCACTGAACTTTTTGATCCTCTCGTATAGGTGTGTCCAAACATAGTCGACCGGCCGTCGATCGACGAGGAAAATCTGTGTTATCCAGACAGTGTGAACGGTTTAGTCGACATATTCTATTGATGGTCGGTCGACTATGTGTGAACACTGTACGTTTGCTATTTCTTAAGCAAGGGAAATTTCTACTATCCTCTCTGTTTAAGAGTCCCCCAGCAAGACTACAATACAATTTCAAGTAAAGCGCCCTAATTGCAGGTGTCTCCCCAAGAAGTCAGGATACCATACCATTAATAAAATATTATATAAATTGTAGGTCGACATATTCTATTGATGGTCGGTCGACTATGTGTGAACACTGTACGTTTGCTATTTCTTAAGCAAGGGAAATTTCTACTATCCTCCCTGTTTACAGTCCCCCAGCAAGACTACAATACAATTTCAAGTATAGCGCCCTAATTGCAGGTGTCTCCCCAAGAAGTCAGGATACCATACCATTAATAAAATATAAATTGTAGAGAGCAATACAAAAAATGATATCAGAAATCAGATACATAGATAGATAATAATCATCCCATATTAATGCAGTTCTTAACCCATAAGAGCCCAACTTTTTTCTCTATTGGATCTTGCTGAAATTTAACCGCTTCTGACTCCGGACCGGTACTGAGTAAATATATCAAATAATAGTGAAAATAGTAGGAAATTTCGTTTTCTAACTAATAGACATGCACTCTGGCGTAGAGCGACTGAGGTATTAGCGAAAAAGAGAGAAGGGTTTGGTCAAGTTCCGTGTGACTTTAATGTAGGCCTCGGCTCTCATGGGTTAATGTAGTACTTAACAACACCAAGAAAGAAATGTTCCTATTCTTCCTAATGACTTAACCCATAAGAGCCCAACTTTTTTCTCTATTGGATCTTGCTGAAATTTAACCGCTTCTGACTCCGGACCGGTACTGAGTAAATATGTCAAATAATAGTGAAAATAGTAGGAAATTTCGTTTTCTAACTATTAGACATGCACTCTGACGTGGAGCGACTGAGATATTAGCGAAAAAGAGAGAAGGGTTTGGTCAGGTTCGGTGTGACTTTAATGTAGGCCTCGGCTCTCATGGGTTAATGTAGTTAGCAACACCAAGAAAGAAATGTTCCTATTCTTCCTAATGACTCTACTCTTTCAATTACCTACTAATTAATTAATTAATTAATCGCCAGACTATTTTATTCTTATGAATTCAATAATGTGCTCTTCCCAGGTCCGAATCTACGAGGAGACTGTAAGGCAGCACGACAAAAACTAGTGAAATCCCCTATAAAAACTGCCCGCGGGGAAAATTGTACCGCCAAGTACCTAACCAAAAAACAGATGATTTTTTAAGCGCTATGGACGAAGTGAAAAGCAATTTATATTATGTATTGTAGTATCTAGGTACCTATGTACATTGTACAATGATAGAAAAACTTTTTCCTTACGAAACAAACCTTACTTAAGTACCTACATGTTTTAAAATATAGCTCCGCTATACATCAGTAATAGAAAGTAAAAAAATTCCTGGGCGGGAATCGAACCCGCGACCCAGTGCTAGCTCTGTATATTTTATTGTCTACCGTACCTACAAGATTATTGCCTGAGGCAAACAGGTAGGTGAATGCGGGCCTGATCTACCTGTGTTCTACCATCAGTAATGTTTCCACTGTGTTTCCATATTTAATTATTTTGAACCATTTAACTGTTTTCATTGCAGAATAGATTCCAGACTGGAGTTAATTTTGTATTAATTAGTTTCGATTTCAAAGAGGCATGTACCTACGGTAAGTTTTAGCATGGCATTTTTGGGTCTTTGTGTGTTCGTTCAGTTTGGTGTTCTTTCGCTGCTGCTATTAATGCACAGTGGACTACAAATCTAGAGGTTGGAGGTTCAAGTCCAAGTCGATTTATAGAATTTACCGCCGTTTTTATTTCGTAGCAAAAAAAAAAAAAAAAAAAAAAAAAAAAAAAAAAAAAAAAAAAAACCCCTAAAATACAAGCCCGGGTGTTTGGCACGCTTTCTATGATTCTTCAGATCTTCAGTCCGATTACATCTGACGGCAGTGCGCCAGGCCAAGTTCCATACTGCTTTTCAAATCAAACTTCTCTCAGACTTTCTAAAAGCGCTATTACACTGGGGCAACTTGAAGTACGCTGCAGTAAAACACGAGTATGTACTTCAAAGCAACATGTACAATGTTCCAAGACCATATCAATCCAAAACTAAATCTTTGAAGCATCTTGCAGAGAAGAGAGAAGCATGCTTCAAAGGAACATGAACATAGCATTGTATTTTTCAGGACAATAGGTATAAGTAAAAACCTTTGAAGCATGTTGCAATAAAGCACGCCTCAAGGCAACATGTAACATGCTCCAATACCACATCAATCCAATTCAAAATCTTTGAAGCATGCTTTGAAGTTCTTGTTGACCGTCGATTGAGATGGTTTTGAAGCAGCTCAAATGTCTAAAGCTGTGTCCACACATGGTCGACGCCGTCAATCGATGATCGATCGACGAGGTGAATCTATGTTGTCGAGGCAGTGTACGATGTCAATCTACGTCGATCAACAGCGTCGACTATGTGTGGACAAACCTTAAAGAACTAATTGACCGTCGATTGAGATGGTTTTGAAGCGGCTCTAATGTCTAATGCTCTCAGTGCAGCATGGAATTTGTTAGCTCAGTGTAATTGCACCTTAAATGTGCCTGGAAACTTGTTCTTCTGGTACAAGTCTTGGTAATGAGGCAGTGTACGATGTCAATCTACGTCGATCGACAGCTTCAACTATGTGTGGACAAACCTTAAAGAACTAATTGACCGTCGAATGAGATGGTTTTGAAGCGGCTCAAATGTCTAATGCTCTCAGTGCAGCATGAAATTTGTTAGCTCAGTGTAATTGCACCTTAAATGTGCCTGGAAACTTGTTCTTCTGGTACAAGTCCTGGTAATACTCGCAGATTAACTTTCAATTATAGGATTATACCCCGTCATAACTCACAATCTGGCATATGTTCATTTGTCATATATGTTGTGCAGCTTTTGAAAGCTCAATCGCCAAGGGGTCTTGAACTCGAGATAAGATTATCCCACTAGTGCTTTGGTAGAAATACCCCCCTATGATAGGAATGTGCAACAACCAATAAATTATTTATTCATAAACTATGCAATCAAATTTGCGAACCTGGTTTTTGAAAGCAGACGTATTTGAAAATCAGGATCCAACGGTCCAGGCCCGTTCAAGATCTACTCCGCTCGGAACACACGTTATCTGTCACCGAACTTGGTCCTTTGACAGATAGTTTTAATTCGTTGATTCGATAGATGTGTACGAGAATATTGCGTATCTGTCGAAAGACCGAGTTGAGATACATCCGTGTAGCGGCCTTCAATTCCGGCCACAGACCGTCTAGGTCTGTCAGACGGTCGAAAAGTGTGTGGCGGAAAAGGCTTCCGACTTCAGGTCTCAGACGGCCTAAAGGTCGGAAGCTTTTTCCGACGGTTTGACAGACCTGTGCATGAGTGACCGGCATCGGCATAAGCTTACTCAAATATTAATAGTAACATAACATTTACCTAATCGTTATTCATCAT
>NW_007383219.1:19528-25631 GCF_000475195.1 Diaphorina citri | reverse complement strand
TGGGTTAGAATTTGTATACGTGAGTCAGTGAGTGAGTGAGTGAGTCAGTTACACAAGGGGCTGTATATATTTAGGATTTTATTTCCAGGTACAAACATAATGAATGAGAACTGGAACTTCCCCATAGTTATAATATCGGACAATATTATCATAGATTCTCTTGTGCAATGCTACAAAGATCATAATACACCATTGTCTGTTCAGGAAGATTCCTGGCATCCTCTGTGTGGATTGGAAATGGAGGTATGCTCTTCTTCTTCTTCTTCCTAGCCTTTTCCTATTTAAATAGGGTCGGCGTAAATGGAGGTATGCTACATTGCTACTATCTAAAAACACTCACAGTACATTTGTAAGATAAATTTGTTGAAACACCCTGAAGACCAGAGCCTCTTTAACCTTGCCTAGTTTTTACCTGGATGAACATGGAAGGAGCCCATATTTCTGGGCGTCCAAAGGGTTTAAACCAATATCCTTCCAACACTGTGAGATAGCTCTCCTATCTCAGTAAGTAAGTGAGTAAGTGGTTACCTTCCATTAAACTCATTAAAGAGTCTATGCTTGTTTCAGATGGGAATGAGTGGCAATACAAACACAGAAGTGTGCATCCGTCGTAGTCGCCTGTATTATGAGAACCATGCCATCAAGCAATGTGATGCTCTGGGCGGTCGAAACATTGTCTATTCTGCTGAGAAGTAAGTGCTTACATTCCTTTAATTTTTCAGACCAGCCAAGTTAGCTTGGTTGGTAGCGCGTCTGCCTTGTAAGCGCTAGGCCACGGGTTCGATTTCTGCCCAGGGTAGATTTTATTGTGAAGATATAATGTTTGTTTTCGGAACGGTTGGTTTTCTCCTATCCTGTCTTTCTCTCTTCGATTTCGGCACGATAAGACCTTAGTAGGTACAGTTCCCCTTATCAAACTTATCAGAAAAATAATAATAATAATAATAAAATCATAGGTATGCCATTCTTATTAATTGTACTAAAAAAATACTTTTGTTTTGTTTTCAGATTATCAGCTGATCAGCCTATAAAAAACCATTCCCTCATTCTAGTGACTGCCCGATTGGATTCCAAATCTATGTTTGATGGCATTGTACCAGGTAGATTTATTTACCATTGACTAATATTTTTCTCCCTATGTAGTACTAGCTTTTATTTAAAGTTTTATCCCGTTAGATCATTTTAAGCCTTGTTTAGCTTTAAACCTTTTGGGAGAACAAAGGAAATTATTTGGACTTTACGTAAAAGGGACTTTTCAGTTTCACTCTGGCAATATAAAAGCTATTTTATTATAATAATAGACTCTTTTGAGTGGAAGGTAACCACTAGGCGAGGTTAACGTCGGAGGCGTTCTCTACCACCTAACCCTCAGGGCTCCATTATTATGTGGTCAAATTCTCTCTCTCAAAAATAATAATAATAAAATAAAATAAAATAAAATTCCGTGCCTCGGCTGGGGTCGAACCCACCCTGTGTTCCTACTATTCAGCATAAACAAATCTATTCCGTCCCTCCCCCCAGGTGCTCTGTCTACCGTTACCAGCATCGTGACTCTCCTCTCAGCTGCTCGTATCCTGTCCCAAGCACGCTCCAAGCTTTCTCCGCCATCCAAACCCAACACCAACGCCCTGTTCCTACTCCTAGATGGAGAGGCGTATGATTATATTGGATCTAGTCGTGTGGTGTACGATATGAAGACGGGAGGATTCCCCAAGACCTCACTCCCTATAGGGGAGCAACATGTGAAACTCATGATCGAGTTGTCCCAGATAGCGAGCAATAAATATATAGGTGAGTACTGGGTTCGATTTTTTTTAAAGATGAGTGTTTCACCGCCGTTTCGAGTGGGTATCACACTAAACTGAACATCGGAAGCCCTGGGTTCGATTCCCGCAGGGTCAAAGATTTTTGACTTGGAATACGGGGTTAACTCAGCCTCGTGAGGCCAATTGTGTCTCTACTTCATCAAATAGCGGCCAGTGGGAACATTAGAAATTACCAGAGTAAAAAGGAAATCTTTAAAGTTGATAGACTCGATAAAGGAGACCATTAGTTGTAGTAATGTTTTTTTTTTTTTTTTTTTTTCTCTCCCTGTGCTTGAAATACGGTTTTCTTGAGGATTATGGAGTAGCCACTTTATTAAGCAACATTAGCAATTACTAGAGTAAAAAGAAAATCTATAAAGTTGATAGAATTGGGAAAGGAGATTGTCAGTAGTGCTGTGATGTCCACAAAAAAATTAATGAGGCTCTCAGCTTTACCGAAAATTCAGGATGAAGCCTTGTGAATTTGATGTGATGAGCTTAGTATGTTTCTTATGCAGACGTGCAGTATCTTAGGGCCTTTTAATGCCTATCATATTATCATTGGTTTTGCTTTCAGATCAGACTCAGTGCTGCATAACGCGGGGGTAGCGGGAACTTCATAGATCTCACAATCAGGACTTCGTTCACCTGATATACGACACTGATTTTATCCTGCGTCCCCACCCCTTTTTTGTGCGAAATGTCCCCTTTTTTCCTATCTGTTTTTTTTTTTTTTTTTTTTTTTTTTTTTCTCCATTTGTGTTTGGCTTTGCCTTTTTTCGGCTGTTGAAGCAAAAGGCTAGAGAATTTGAAGGTGCGTCCAAATATAATTTACCGCGTCGATCGACGAGGTGGATCCATACTGTCGAGGTAGGTTTCAGTTGACTTCGATCAAACATCGATCGACGGGGTCAACCTTGTGGGGACATAGCTCAAGTTAAGAAAACAAGTTTAGGGTCTGTGTGGCCCAAAAAATTATTCTTTTTGGTTTGTAAAGGTGTCTCCACATGTAGTACACGGCTGGTCGACCATGTTTGGACACACCTTTAAACTCATAGCCCAAGTTTTAGCTTTATGTCTAAAGATGTGAAGTCGAAATTTCAGCTTTCTATCTAAAATCGTCCAGCACTTTTTCTCTACCCTGTACGTTAGGGATAATGTTACAGTAATGAAGATCTTCAGACTTGGTCTGAGTGTTGAAATTTAACCCGTATTAAGATCAGAGTTTTCTAAGAATATTGAGACCAGAGTGTTCGTGTTATCTTGTACTCAGCCCAATTCTTACTCTAGTTGTCGGTTTAACCAATATATTTCAGCCTCTAGAAGGCCCGTTAAGCTAACGGCCTGTTAAGTTCCATTTGATTTGTTTAGGCTTAATAGGCCTGTTAAGCTTAATAGGGCTGTTCTGTTAAGCTGTTAGGATCTAAAAAGAAGGTTGGTGAAACCCATCCTATGTTTTGACTTCACCAGTTTGCATTTTTTTTTTTTTTTTTTTTTTTCCCCTTTTCAACTCAAATGGGCTTTTCTTATGGTGATAAAATTCGGAAAAATAGATAGTATCCGTAAAATAGATGATATTATTATTATTATTATTATTATTATTATTATTATTATTATTATTATTATTATTTGTCTTTTTTTTTTTCAAGATTTGATCGTTTGATAGAGGGAACTGGTAGGCCAGACACTCACGATCAGACGGTCTGACATGCCTAGGTTTCAACCGCCTTGCACTTGGAAAACCCGGGTTCGATTCCCGGCGGGGTCAAGAAATTTGTATCATGCAAATGATTGATTCTGTGACTGGCTGTTGCGGGGCCCACTCAGCCTCGTGAGGAAAATGAGTAGCTATGACATATAAATGCGCATAGCGACCGGTGCATTGGGTTTTAGGATTATTGAGATATTGGGAAAATCCTACAATGCTGCATTGAGCACCAAAGTTGTAACATTGTAACACAAAGAAACTGCATTTACATTTTACATTTTTTACATTTAATTTCGATGAAAATATCCTAGCCAGCCTAGTTAGCTTAGTTGGTAGTGCGTCTGCCTTGTAAGCGCTAGGCTGTCGGCATAAATTAAGTTAAGGTTCAGCCAGCCTAGCTAGCTTAGTTGGTAGTGCGTCTGCCTTGTAAGCGCTAGGCCACTGGGTTCGATTCCCGCCCGGGGTATTTTATCCTGATGGGATAATGTTCGTTCTCGGAACGGCTGGCTTTCTCCTATCCTGTCTTCCTTCTCTCTTCGATTTTCGGGACGATAAGACTATAGCAGTTACAGTTCCCTCTGTCAAACCTCTAAAAAAAAAAAAAAAATGAATAAAAATATCCTACGTCACGTTACCTTTTGTTTTCAGGTGGACGAAATGCTGTACTGTTACTTGAAGTCGCACAATTGTACTCTGTTTACCCAGCTCACTGGACACATGGATAATACCAGACCTACGTACTATGTAGGCATTAAGGATTACAAGCGGTACATAGTGACGGCTACGGGCATTCTGTTGGCAAATCTAACAGGAACGGTGACTAATATGACTAAGGACGAGTGCAAGGCTGAGATGAACAGGATTTATGAACCCGGCACTTCTGATGTAAGATACCCCTAGCCCTAGTCTTATTTTCCTTTCCCAATTTTCAGTTGGTAAAGGTAGAGAATAATAAAATGGACCCACCTCTTTTCAATCATCTTTTGTTTGTTGTTGTCTGGCTGGGGGGACGTTAAACAGGAAGAAGACCAGCTCAGTCTGGCTGGAATATTTTAAACAAGGAGGATGCCAGCCTGAAGTTTCTCTTGCTAAGGAAACAAAGGTTGCTTGCGAAGAGCATCCACTTGTAAAAGAAATAAATTTTACCCGATTAATACACCTTAATAATTTTATTACTGATTTTGAACACTTTCATCCCCCCCCCCTTTCAATAGAGAAATACTCAATGGTTGAACATAAGTTGTATTCTTGATTTCAGAATCAGAACTACTACTGGATAGTGACCAACATCACGGTAGAGAATGCTGGCTATTGTAACAAGAACTTGGTCAACTTTACCGCTGCTGTCAGCCCGGCTTTCACTATTGACGGTAAGTCCATTTCACCAAAAATCCAATCCAGGTTTCAATGACATGGTTAAGCACTAATAGCCGGTGGCCTTACTTTTACCTATACAAAAAGGTTACGGCAGTTGCCAACACCAACCTAGTTAGCTGTGAGGGTAGCGCGTCTGTCTTGTAAGCCCGAAGTCGCGGGTTCGATTCCCACCCAAGGCGGACTTTATCGTAAGCAGGTGAAATGGTAAGGTTCGTTCTTGGAACGGCTGGCTTTCTCCTATCCTATCCTCCTTCTCTCTTCGCTTTCGCGACGATAAGACCCTAGCAGTTAGAGTTCCCTCTATCAATCTATCTTTAAAAAAATAATAATAATAATAATAATAATCCACTAATGCAAGAACTTTGGACCACTGAGCTAGCTATCATGGTGGAAAGAGACACTGAGGTAGCATGAAAATACCTATGATATCAGTTGTAAATTTCGATTTTCTCCCTCCCATAGGTTACAACTGGAGCTCAGGCACGTATCCCTCCTGGTCTGAATCCGTGTGGATGAAGCTTGGACTTCGCATGTTCATGAAACCTTCTCCCTCGTATGAGAAGTTGGTGTTTCTGTCTGGACTCGGCGTCCTGGCTGTTTCATTCCTCTGTGTTCTGTCTCTCAAGAAACATATTACTCATCTAGTCAGCAGTATTGTGTAAGTACACTGAGAAAAATGACGAAAATCCTTCAAGTCTCTTGTAGGATTTTCAAATGTTGAAGTTCTTGTGATTTGGATTCAATAACATAGAGAAAAGTACAAGTATAAAGGTTTTTTACTTGCACAATAGTCCAACAACTTGGCGGGATAGCATACTGCAAGAATTTGAACGATTTTTCTCTCAGAGTAGCCTCGCATATCAACTCACCACAATAAAGTCTTGTGAATAGCAACCTCCGTGGCCGAGTGGGTATCACACTAAACTGAACATCGGAAGCCCTGGGTTCGATTCCCGCAGGGTCAAAGATTTTTGACTTGGAATACGGGGTTAACTCAGCCTCGTGAGGCCAATTGTGTCTCTACTTCATCAAATAGCGGCCAGTGGGAACATTAGAAATTACCAGAGTAAAAAGGAAATCTTTAAAGTTGATAGACTCGATAAAGGAGACCATTAGTTGTAGTAATGCTGTTTTTTTTTTTTTTTTTTTTTTCCCTTCCCCTGTGCTTGAAAAACGGTTTTTTTGGGGATTTTGGGGGGCCCCCTTTTTTAAA
>NW_007383219.1:10177-17009 GCF_000475195.1 Diaphorina citri | reverse complement strand
TCAGAATAGCAGGGCTTTTAGCTTCTCTCCTTCAGCTTCTGTCCTATCCTCTTTCGGTCGGCAAGGCTCTTGCTTGTAATAGGGTAGTCCTATTTTTAAGTGGGGCCGCCCTTAGCCTTGGGTGCCGGATTCGCGAAAATGTTCCGTCCTGCGTCGATGGTTGATTCGCTTGATCCGACCGAATCCTATAAAAGTAGCTTTAATTTAGCATTTTTTTACATTTTACATTATACGTCAAAAAAACACAATGTTACAATGTGTGAAACCCGAAGTTACGTCGTAACATCCTAAAAGGGTTATAGAGTTATTAGATTTTGGGTTGACGTGGCCACGCGATACGCCCGTAAGATATACAGCGTCATCGCGATGATAAAGGAGTGCCCCGACTCAACCCGCGCTTGTCGGTCAGTGTCTTCAGTTAGTAACGTACTATGTTTAAAGACTGGGGCGGCCCTAGCTTGGGCCCAAAAGGTTACGTTCCGCCAACCTTGATCCGTACAGTCTGGCAGACTAGCACTCACAGACCGGATGGTCAAGGGAGATAGGTTTGCTAGTTTAGAACTTTTTTTTTTTCTGTTTATTATTATTATTACTTATTATTTTAATTAATTATTAATTATTAATTAGTTATTATTATTATTATGTATTATTATATTATTATTATTATTATTATCCTACTTATTATTAGAATGCCTATCTTTTTTTTTTCTTTCTGACCATACTGCAGCTTGTGGGCTCCTTTTTATGGCGAGAGAAAAGGGTATGAATACTGTTAAGACCTTTAGAATATGGGCAGCCTTGCACAGAATTAAGCCTAGGTTCCCTTGAGCCGTTCTAAAAAGGGGTCAAGGGTGAATAAGTTCAAAGAGTGTAGTGTCAATATTTACTTCCCGGTGCAAAAACAAAAGAAAAAAAAAAAAAAAAAAAAATCGAAAAAGATCCAAGGGTAAATCTTCCCAAGGGTGCAACATGAAATGGTTTACAAGTAGCTACTAAACATGGTTCTTACAAGTAGTCTACTCGAATTACGTTTCACAAGTAGTTACTGAATTGGTTTACAGGTAGTTACCAAGGCACAAGCCACAGTTATAGTAGGGGCACGTTAAAACTAATTCATCTGAATGCACGTCGGACATCGATGTCTGAAGCTACCATGAAACTTATGACAGACACCCATATAGATCTCGGTAACACTCATGCACATGCGATGCCAACAGAGCAGCAGGTTTATAGCGACACCTCACTCATAGACTCCTTATGCCTTTACCATTTTGTCCATAAATTATCTGAATTAGGTTATAGCAGTTACAGTTCCCTCTGTCAAACCCCTAAAAAAAAAAAAAAAATGAATAAAAATATCCTACGTCACGTTACCTTTTGTTTTCAGGTGGACGAAATGCTGTACTGTTACTTGAAGTCGCACAATTGTACTCTGTTTACCCAGCTCACTGGACACATGGATAATACCAGACCTACGTACTATGTAGGCATTAAGGATTACAAGCGGTACATAGTGACGGCTACGGGCATTCTGTTGGCAAATCTAACAGGAACGGTGACTAATATGACTAAGGACGAGTGCAAGGCTGAGATGAACAGGATTTATGAACCCGGCACTTCGGATGTAAGATACCCCTAGCCCTAGTCTTATTTTCCTTTCCCAATTTTCAGTTGGTAAAGGTAGAGAATAATAAAATGGACCCACCTCTTTTCAATCATCTTTTGTTTGTTGTTGTCTGGCTGGGGGGACGTTAAACAGGAAGAAGACCAGCTCAGTCTGGCTGGAATATTTTAAACAAGGAGGATGCCAGCCTGAAGTTTCTCTTGCTAAGGAAACAAAGGTTGCTTGCGAAGAGCATCCACTTGTAAAAGAAATAAATTTTACCCGATTAATACACCTTAATAATTTTATTACTGATTTTGAACACTTTCATCCCCCCCCCCTTTCAATAGAGAAATACTCAATGGTTGAACATAAGTTGTATTCTTGATTTCAGAATCAGAACTACTACTGGATAGTGACCAACATCACGGTAGAGAATGCTGGCTATTGTAACAAGAACTTGGTCAACTTTACCGCTGCTGTCAGCCCGGCTTTCACTATTGACGGTAAGTCCATTTCACCAAAAATCCAATCCAGGTTTCAATGACATGGTTAAGCACTAATAGCCGGTGGCCTTACTTTTACCTATACAAAAAGGTTACGGCAGTTGCCAACACCAACCTAGTTAGCTGTGAGGGTAGCGCGTCTGTCTTGTAAGCCCGAAGTCGCGGGTTCGATTCCCACCCAAGGCGGACTTTATCGTAAGCAGGTGAAATGGTAAGGTTCGTTCTTGGAACGGCTGGCTTTCTCCTATCCTATCCTCCTTCTCTCTTCGCTTTCGCGACGATAAGACCCTAGCAGTTAGAGTTCCCTCTATCAATCTATCTTTAAAAAAATAATAATAATAATAATAATAATCCACTAATGCAAGAACTTTGGACCACTGAGCTAGCTATCATGGTGGAAAGAGACACTGAGGTAGCATGAAAATACCTATGATATCAGTTGTAAATTTCGATTTTCTCCCTCCCATAGGTTACAACTGGAGCTCAGGCACGTATCCCTCCTGGTCTGAATCCGTGTGGATGAAGCTTGGACTTCGCATGTTCATGAAACCTTCTCCCTCGTATGAGAAGTTGGTGTTTCTGTCTGGACTCGGCGTCCTGGCTGTTTCATTCCTCTGTGTTCTGTCTCTCAAGAAACATATTACTCATCTAGTCAGCAGTATTGTGTAAGTACACTGAGAAAAATGACGAAAATCCTTCAAGTCTCTTGTAGGATTTTCAAATGTTGAAGTTCTTGTGATTTGGATTCAATAACATAGAGAAAAGTACAAGTATAAAGGTTTTTTACTTGCACAATAGTCCAACAACTTGGCGGGATAGCATACTGCAAGAATTTGAACGATTTTTCTCTCAGAGTAGCCTCGCATATCAACTCACCACAATAAAGTCTTGTGAATAGCAACCTCCGTGGCCGAGTGGGTATCACACTAAACTGAACATCGGAAGCCCTGGGTTCGATTCCCGCAGGGTCAAAGATTTTTGACTTGGAATACGGGGTTAACTCAGCCTCGTGAGGCCAATTGTGTCTCTACTTCATCAAATAGCGGCCAGTGGGAACATTAGAAATTACCAGAGTAAAAAGGAAATCTTTAAAGTTGATAGACTCGATAAAGGAGACCATTAGTTGTAGTAATGCTGTTTTTTTTTTTTTTTTTTCTCTCCCTGTGCTTGAAATACGGTTTTCTTGAGGATTATGGAGTAGCCACTTTATTAAGCAACATTAGCAATTACTAGAGTAAAAAGAAAATCTATAAAGTTGATAGAATTGGGAAAGGAGATTGTCAGTAGTGCTGTGATGTCCACAAAAAAATTAATGAGGCTCTCAGCTTTACCGAAAATTCAGGATGAAGCCTTGTGAATTTGATGTGATGAGCTTAGTATGTTTCTTATGCAGACGTGCAGTATCTTAGGGCCTTTTAATGCCTATCATATTATCATTGGTTTTGCTTTCAGATCAGACTCAGTGCTGCATAACGCGGGGGTAGCGGGAACTTCATAGATCTCACAATCAGGACTTCGTTCACCTGATATACGACACTGATTTTATCCTGCGTCCCCACCCCACATCCTTTTCCTATTTTCAGTGCAGAATGTCCACTATTTCCATGACTGATTTTTTTTTTCTCCATTTGTGTTTGGCTTTGCCTTTTTTCGGCTGTTGAAGCAAAAGGCTAGAGAATTTGAAGGTGCGTCCAAATATAATTTACCGCGTCGATCGACGAGGTGGATCCATACTGTCGAGGTAGGTTTCAGTTGACTTCGATCAAACATCGATCGACGGGGTCAACCTTGTGGGGACATAGCTCAAGTTAAGAAAACAAGTTTAGGGTCTGTGTGGCCCAAAAAATTATTCTTTTTGGTTTGTAAAGGTGTCTCCACATGTAGTACACGGCTGGTCGACCATGTTTGGACACACCTTTAAACTCATAGCCCAAGTTTTAGCTTTATGTCTAAAGATGTGAAGTCGAAATTTCAGCTTTCTATCTAAAATCGTCCAGCACTTTTTCTCTACTCTGTACGTTAGGGATAATGTTACAGTAATGAAGATCTTCAGACTTGGTCCGAGTGTTGAAATTTAACCCGTATTAAGATCAGAGTATTCTAAGAATATTGAGATCAGAGTGTTCGTATTATCTTGTACTCAGCACAATTCTTACTCTAGTTGTCGGTTTAACCAATATATTTCAGCCTCTAGAAGGCCCGTTAAGCTAACGGCCTGTTAAGTTCCATTTGATTTGTTTAGGCTTAATAGGCCTGTTAAGCTTAATAGGGCTGTTCTGTTAAGCTGTTAGGATCTAAAAAGAAGGTTGGTGAAACCCATCCTATGTTTTGACTTCACCAGTTTGCATTTTTTTTTTTTTTTTTTTTTTTCCCCTTTTCAACTCAAATGGGCTTTTCTTATGGTGATAAAATTCGGAAAAATAGATAGTATCCGTAAAATAGATGAAAAAATATTAAGACCTAAAGTTTATTTGCTGATTATTTTCTGGACTTCATCATTTGTGATTGATTGGATTAAGGTGGGTGACGTTTATAGGCTTGCCAGCGCTAGTGTTCTTACAATTTGTGATTGAACGAACGAACGAACCTTATCGGGTTAGGATAAAATCCGCCCCGGCCGGGAATCGAACCCGGGACCTAGTGCTTACAAGGCAGTCGTGCTACCCCCTAAGCTAACTAGCCTGGCTCCTGACCTGTTTCGAAATACTGAGATTGAGGAAGCACGAGGTATAAATATACAACCTCTGATATTTCTGGACATCTCAGCTTCCTTTTCTCCTACATAGTTCATACTTCTTGGTGGTAAAATTACAGGGGTGAATTTAATATACCCAACTGGTACGGGTGGGGTACCTTCGTCAGAAATTGGTAGAGAACTACAGAAACAGAAAATTCCTAAAAAAAGTACTACCACTCAGCCTCGTGAAGAAACTGAGCAGCTATGTAATATAAATGCGCATAGCGACCGGTGTCAGCATGGTAGGTATGTAGGTAGACATTGGATTATTGAGATATTGGAAAAATCCTACAATGCTGTAGTGAGCACCATGAATTGTGACATAATAACACGAAGAACTTGCATTTAGTTATTGGAATTTCAACGTAGCCTTCACCAAAACCCCCGAATAGAACTCAAAAACCAGAACCTGAGTTGTCTGTGATCCCCCAGACTAGCACACATATCAATGTATCATTTACTCTGGTTTCAATACTTCTAACGAGTCAGACGACTCTAACAGTATGAGGTATTTGATACTCTGCTGACCATTGAGGTATCAAATCTTGTGAAATCAATCAAGGTGAACAATAACGGGGGCAGAAGATTGGAACGAAGCCCGCAAGACCTACCTCGCTGGTGTAGTGGTCAACCCGCTGGTAATCAGGAGGGCGTGGGTTCAATCCCCGCCTTTGATAGTGGGAACTGTAACAGTGAAGGTCTTATCGTCCCGAAATTGAAGAAAGAGGGTATTAGAGGCCAGCTTAACTCCGTACACAATTTTTTTGTGTTAGGTGTAGGGGCAAACACTGAAAACAGCCTTAAAAGGTCGGTTAAGCTTATACGAATCTAGGAGCAGAGGAGAAAGCCAGCCGTTCCGAGAACGAACCTTGTCTATTTAGGATAAAGTTCGCCCCGCGGCCGGAAATCAAACCCGCGACCTAACGCTTACCAGGCAGACGCTGCCCTCCCAGCTAACTCACCTGGTTGAGTTTCCTATCTGGAAGGTTAATTTTAATCCTAGGGTTACCTCTCCTTTAACTGACTGTACATATTCGTACAAGCTTAACCCATCCTTTAGGGCTGTTCGCTCCTACACCTAAGCCTCGGAGTGGGCTTTTTGTGTATGCCAAATTCGTAGAAGCACCATATACTCTGTAAAACCAGGCATGAAAAATATCGAATTATTTATTAATAAAATTATACGTAGGTAAGTTAAGTATACCTACCTACTTCTTTACAACCTCGGTGGTCCAATGGTCCCATACATGAATCACACTCATGATCTTGGGGCGTTGGGAATCCGATATCTGTTAAGCTCAAGTAATTTATGTCTTTATCAAATTACAGCTCGATATTGAGAGTTATGGTTCGAATTAACTTAGCTCTTCTGGGCGACCAAGAATAGCAATGTGGAAATGGCGAAGTTATTTAGGTACCGTATGGATTTGTATTTAAAACTTTATCCAATAAATTTAGCCAGCCTAGTTAGACCAGTGGGTTCGATTCCAGCCGAGGCATGGAATTTTATCCTCATTTATTTGAGAATTTGACCACATAATAATGGAGCTCCAAGGTTGGGTGGTAGAGAACGCCTCCGGCGTTAACCTCGCCTTGGGGTTATCTTCCACTGAAGAGTCATTGTAATTTTATTAGGTTGGAAGGTAGCGCGTCTGCCTTGTAAGCGCTAGATAGCCTTTTCGACCGCCACCAGGGGTGGATTTTATTCTAAACAGATGAAGTTCATTTGCCAGCCTAGTTAGCTTAGTTGGTAGTGCGTCTGCCTTGTAAGCGCTAGGCCGCGGGTTCGATTCCCGCCCGGGGCGGATTTTATCCTGATGGGATAATGTTCGTTCTCGGAAACGGCTGGCTTTCTCCTATCCTGTCTTCCTTCTCTCCTCGATTTCGGGACGATAAGACCATAGCAGTTAAAGTTCCCTCTGTCAAACCTCTTAAAAAAAAAAAAAAAAAAAAAAAAAAAAAAAAAAAAAAAAAAAAACAAAAAAA
>NW_007383219.1:0-6993 GCF_000475195.1 Diaphorina citri | reverse complement strand
CTTTCAACGGGTTCGGAATAATCGTCAGCACGAAGTTTCGAAACCCGTAGTGTTCATCATGCAAATCATTGATTCTTGACTGGCTGTTGCACATAGGAAGTCCAAGCTGAAAACCGCATCTCGTGAGCAAATCTAGGAGTGGGTAATTAGTACATGAATGCGTGATACCGACTCAGTCAGCTCAGTCATCGTAGGTACACATTGGGTTTAGGATTATTGAATATTTAGGAAAACTCGCACTTCCGTGCTCGGGAGGGGGCTTCGCCCCCTCCAACCCCGGGGGCTTTCGCGTGTTCGTACGCGGGTTGACGTATGGGGTCGCGCTTCGCGCTCCCGGGGGCTTCGCGGGGTTATGCATGGGGTCGCGCTTCGCGCTCCTTTGTTTACGGTCGCGCTGCGCGCTCCCGGGGGCTTCGCGGGGTTGTGCATGGGGTCGCGCTTCGCGCTCCTTTGTTTACGGTCGCGCTGCGCGCTCCCGGGGGCTTTGCGGTGTTGTGCATGCGGTCGCGCTGCGCGCTCCCGGGGCTTCGCGGGGTTGTGCATGTGGTCGCGCTTCGCGCTCCCTTGTTTACGGTCGCGCTGCGCGCTCCCGGGGGCTTTGCGGTGTTGTGCATGCGGTCGCGCTGCGCGCTCCCGGGGCTTCGCGGGGTGTGCATGAGGTCGCGCTTCGCGCTCCCTTGGTTTCGCCCCTGAAAACTAATATCGTCCCTGAGTCTTGTCTCGAAGAAATGAAAACTGAAAACTAAAAGCGAGAGCACAATATTAAACGTAGGAAAAGTTTTGCTGGCCTCAAAGCGTGTTCCCCGTGTATTTCTTATGGGGGGACTAAAAAACGTCAATATCTCGGGAACGGTTTGGAATTTCGGGATTTTCCGATTTTTCCCAGCATGTACAAAAAATAAGGAATCCAATGGTGAAAACCGCATCTTCCTAGCTCATCTAGAAGTGGGTTAGAATTTGTATACGTGAGTCAGTGAGTGAGTGAGTGAGTCAGTTACACAAGGGGCTGTATATATTTAGGATTTTATTTCCAGGTACAAACATAATGAATGAGAACTGGAACTTCCCCATAGTTATAATATCGGACAATATTATCATAGATTCTCTTGTGCAATGCTACAAAGATCATAATACACCATTGTCTGTTCAGGAAGATTCCTGGCATCCTCTGTGTGGATTGGAAATGGAGGTATGCTCTTCTTCTTCTTCTTCCTAGCCTTTTCCTATTTAAATAGGGTCGGCGTAAATGGAGGTATGCTACATTGCTACTATCTAAAAACACTCACAGTACATTTGTAAGATAAATTTGTTGAAACACCCTGAAGACCAGAGCCTCTTTAACCTTGCCTAGTTTTTACCTGGATGAACATGGAAGGAGCCCATATTTCTGGGCGTCCAAAGGGTTTAAACCAATATCCTTCCAACACTGTGAGATAGCTCTCCTATCTCAGTAAGTAAGTGAGTAAGTGGTTACCTTCCATTAAACTCATTAAAGAGTCTATGCTTGTTTCAGATGGGAATGAGTGGCAATACAAACACAGAAGTGTGCATCCGTCGTAGTCGCCTGTATTATGAGAACCATGCCATCAAGCAATGTGATGCTCTGGGCGGTCGAAACATTGTCTATTCTGCTGAGAAGTAAGTGCTTACATTCCTTTAATTTTTCAGACCAGCCAAGTTAGCTTGGTTGGTAGCGCGTCTGCCTTGTAAGCGCTAGGCCACGGGTTCGATTTCTGCCCAGGGTAGATTTTATTGTGAAGATATAATGTTTGTTTTCGGAACGGTTGGTTTTCTCCTATCCTGTCTTTCTCTCTTCGATTTCGGCACGATAAGACCTTAGTAGGTACAGTTCCCCTTATCAAACTTATCAGAAAAATAATAATAATAATAATAAAATCATAGGTATGCCATTCTTATTAATTGTACTAAAAAAATACTTTTGTTTTGTTTTCAGATTATCAGCTGATCAGCCTATAAAAAACCATTCCCTCATTCTAGTGACTGCCCGATTGGATTCCAAATCTATGTTTGATGGCATTGTACCAGGTAGATTTATTTACCATTGACTAATATTTTTCTCCCTATGTAGTACTAGCTTTTATTTAAAGTTTTATCCCGTTAGATCATTTTAAGCCTTGTTTAGCTTTAAACCTTTTGGGAGAACAAAGGAAATTATTTGGACTTTACGTAAAAGGGACTTTTCAGTTTCACTCTGGCAATATAAAAGCTATTTTATTATAATAATAGACTCTTTTGAGTGGAAGGTAACCACTAGGCGAGGTTAACGTCGGAGGCGTTCTCTACCACCTAACCCTCAGGGCTCCATTATTATGTGGTCAAATTCTCTCTCTCAAAAATAATAATAATAAAATAAAATAAAATAAAATTCCGTGCCTCGGCTGGGGTCGAACCCACCCTGTGTTCCTACTATTCAGCATAAACAAATCTATTCCGTCCCTCCCCCCAGGTGCTCTGTCTACCGTTACCAGCATCGTGACTCTCCTCTCAGCTGCTCGTATCCTGTCCCAAGCACGCTCCAAGCTTTCTCCGCCATCCAAACCCAACACCAACGCCCTGTTCCTACTCCTAGATGGAGAGGCGTATGATTATATTGGATCTAGTCGTGTGGTGTACGATATGAAGACGGGAGGATTCCCCAAGACCTCACTCCCTATAGGGGAGCAACATGTGAAACTCATGATCGAGTTGTCCCAGATAGCGAGCAATAAATATATAGGTGAGTACTGGGTTCGATTTTTTTTAAAGATGAGTGTTTCACCGCCGTTTCGAGTGGGTATCACACTAAACTGAACATCGGAAGCCCTGGGTTCGATTCCCGCAGGGTCAAAGATTTTTGACTTGGAATACGGGGTTAACTCAGCCTCGTGAGGCCAATTGTGTCTCTACTTCATCAAATAGCGGCCAGTGGGAACATTAGAAATTACCAGAGTAAAAAGGAAATCTTTAAAGTTGATAGACTCGATAAAGGAGACCATTAGTTGTAGTAATGTTTTTTTTTTTTTTTTTTTTTCTCTCCCTGTGCTTGAAATACGGTTTTCTTGAGGATTATGGAGTAGCCACTTTATTAAGCAACATTAGCAATTACTAGAGTAAAAAGAAAATCTATAAAGTTGATAGAATTGGGAAAGGAGATTGTCAGTAGTGCTGTGATGTCCACAAAAAAATTAATGAGGCTCTCAGCTTTACCGAAAATTCAGGATGAAGCCTTGTGAATTTGATGTGATGAGCTTAGTATGTTTCTTATGCAGACGTGCAGTATCTTAGGGCCTTTTAATGCCTATCATATTATCATTGGTTTTGCTTTCAGATCAGACTCAGTGCTGCATAACGCGGGGGTAGCGGGAACTTCATAGATCTCACAATCAGGACTTCGTTCACCTGATATACGACACTGATTTTATCCTGCGTCCCCACCCCTTTTTTGTGCGAAATGTCCCCTTTTTTCCTATCTGTTTTTTTTTTTTTTTTTTTTTTTTTTTTTCTCCATTTGTGTTTGGCTTTGCCTTTTTTCGGCTGTTGAAGCAAAAGGCTAGAGAATTTGAAGGTGCGTCCAAATATAATTTACCGCGTCGATCGACGAGGTGGATCCATACTGTCGAGGTAGGTTTCAGTTGACTTCGATCAAACATCGATCGACGGGGTCAACCTTGTGGGGACATAGCTCAAGTTAAGAAAACAAGTTTAGGGTCTGTGTGGCCCAAAAAATTATTCTTTTTGGTTTGTAAAGGTGTCTCCACATGTAGTACACGGCTGGTCGACCATGTTTGGACACACCTTTAAACTCATAGCCCAAGTTTTAGCTTTATGTCTAAAGATGTGAAGTCGAAATTTCAGCTTTCTATCTAAAATCGTCCAGCACTTTTTCTCTACCCTGTACGTTAGGGATAATGTTACAGTAATGAAGATCTTCAGACTTGGTCTGAGTGTTGAAATTTAACCCGTATTAAGATCAGAGTTTTCTAAGAATATTGAGACCAGAGTGTTCGTGTTATCTTGTACTCAGCCCAATTCTTACTCTAGTTGTCGGTTTAACCAATATATTTCAGCCTCTAGAAGGCCCGTTAAGCTAACGGCCTGTTAAGTTCCATTTGATTTGTTTAGGCTTAATAGGCCTGTTAAGCTTAATAGGGCTGTTCTGTTAAGCTGTTAGGATCTAAAAAGAAGGTTGGTGAAACCCATCCTATGTTTTGACTTCACCAGTTTGCATTTTTTTTTTTTTTTTTTTTTTTCCCCTTTTCAACTCAAATGGGCTTTTCTTATGGTGATAAAATTCGGAAAAATAGATAGTATCCGTAAAATAGATGATATTATTATTATTATTATTATTATTATTATTATTATTATTATTATTATTATTATTTGTCTTTTTTTTTTTCAAGATTTGATCGTTTGATAGAGGGAACTGGTAGGCCAGACACTCACGATCAGACGGTCTGACATGCCTAGGTTTCAACCGCCTTGCACTTGGAAAACCCGGGTTCGATTCCCGGCGGGGTCAAGAAATTTGTATCATGCAAATGATTGATTCTGTGACTGGCTGTTGCGGGGCCCACTCAGCCTCGTGAGGAAAATGAGTAGCTATGACATATAAATGCGCATAGCGACCGGTGCATTGGGTTTTAGGATTATTGAGATATTGGGAAAATCCTACAATGCTGCATTGAGCACCAAAGTTGTAACATTGTAACACAAAGAAACTGCATTTACATTTTACATTTTTTACATTTAATTTCGATGAAAATATCCTAGCCAGCCTAGTTAGCTTAGTTGGTAGTGCGTCTGCCTTGTAAGCGCTAGGCTGTCGGCATAAATTAAGTTAAGGTTCAGCCAGCCTAGCTAGCTTAGTTGGTAGTGCGTCTGCCTTGTAAGCGCTAGGCCACTGGGTTCGATTCCCGCCCGGGGTATTTTATCCTGATGGGATAATGTTCGTTCTCGGAACGGCTGGCTTTCTCCTATCCTGTCTTCCTTCTCTCTTCGATTTTCGGGACGATAAGACTATAGCAGTTACAGTTCCCTCTGTCAAACCTCTAAAAAAAAAAAAAAAATGAATAAAAATATCCTACGTCACGTTACCTTTTGTTTTCAGGTGGACGAAATGCTGTACTGTTACTTGAAGTCGCACAATTGTACTCTGTTTACCCAGCTCACTGGACACATGGATAATACCAGACCTACGTACTATGTAGGCATTAAGGATTACAAGCGGTACATAGTGACGGCTACGGGCATTCTGTTGGCAAATCTAACAGGAACGGTGACTAATATGACTAAGGACGAGTGCAAGGCTGAGATGAACAGGATTTATGAACCCGGCACTTCTGATGTAAGATACCCCTAGCCCTAGTCTTATTTTCCTTTCCCAATTTTCAGTTGGTAAAGGTAGAGAATAATAAAATGGACCCACCTCTTTTCAATCATCTTTTGTTTGTTGTTGTCTGGCTGGGGGGACGTTAAACAGGAAGAAGACCAGCTCAGTCTGGCTGGAATATTTTAAACAAGGAGGATGCCAGCCTGAAGTTTCTCTTGCTAAGGAAACAAAGGTTGCTTGCGAAGAGCATCCACTTGTAAAAGAAATAAATTTTACCCGATTAATACACCTTAATAATTTTATTACTGATTTTGAACACTTTCATCCCCCCCCCCTTTCAATAGAGAAATACTCAATGGTTGAACATAAGTTGTATTCTTGATTTCAGAATCAGAACTACTACTGGATAGTGACCAACATCACGGTAGAGAATGCTGGCTATTGTAACAAGAACTTGGTCAACTTTACCGCTGCTGTCAGCCCGGCTTTCACTATTGACGGTAAGTCCATTTCACCAAAAATCCAATCCAGGTTTCAATGACATGGTTAAGCACTAATAGCCGGTGGCCTTACTTTTACCTATACAAAAAGGTTACGGCAGTTGCCAACACCAACCTAGTTAGCTGTGAGGGTAGCGCGTCTGTCTTGTAAGCCCGAAGTCGCGGGTTCGATTCCCACCCAAGGCGGACTTTATCGTAAGCAGGTGAAATGGTAAGGTTCGTTCTTGGAACGGCTGGCTTTCTCCTATCCTATCCTCCTTCTCTCTTCGCTTTCGCGACGATAAGACCCTAGCAGTTAGAGTTCCCTCTATCAATCTATCTTTAAAAAAATAATAATAATAATAATAATAATCCACTAATGCAAGAACTTTGGACCACTGAGCTAGCTATCATGGTGGAAAGAGACACTGAGGTAGCATGAAAATACCTATGATATCAGTTGTAAATTTCGATTTTCTCCCTCCCATAGGTTACAACTGGAGCTCAGGCACGTATCCCTCCTGGTCTGAATCCGTGTGGATGAAGCTTGGACTTCGCATGTTCATGAAACCTTCTCCCTCGTATGAGAAGTTGGTGTTTCTGTCTGGACTCGGCGTCCTGGCTGTTTCATTCCTCTGTGTTCTGTCTCTCAAGAAACATATTACTCATCTAGTCAGCAGTATTGTGTAAGTACACTGAGAAAAATGACGAAAATCCTTCAAGTCTCTTGTAGGATTTTCAAATGTTGAAGTTCTTGTGATTTGGATTCAATAACATAGAGAAAAGTACAAGTATAAAGGTTTTTTACTTGCACAATAGTCCAACAACTTGGCGGGATAGCATACTGCAAGAATTTGAACGATTTTTCTCTCAGAGTAGCCTCGCATATCAACTCACCACAATAAAGTCTTGTGAATAGCAACCTCCGTGGCCGAGTGGGTATCACACTAAACTGAACATCGGAAGCCCTGGGTTCGATTCCCGCAGGGTCAAAGATTTTTGACTTGGAATACGGGGTTAACTCAGCCTCGTGAGGCCAATTGTGTCTCTACTTCATCAAATAGCGGCCAGTGGGAACATTAGAAATTACCAGAGTAAAAAGGAAATCTTTAAAGTTGATAGACTCGATAAAGGAGACCATTAGTTGTAGTAATGCTGTTTTTTTTTTTTTTTTTTTTTTCCCTT
>NW_007383218.1:0-6049 GCF_000475195.1 Diaphorina citri | reverse complement strand
AGAAGAAGAAGAAGAAGAAGAAGAAGAAGAAGAAGAAGAAGAAGAAGAAGAAGAAGAAGAAGAAGAAGAAGAAGCAGAGAGAACCCTTTGAGAGCTGCCAGCTTGCTAGACTGGTTAGGGTTAGCTGTTCTCCTCCCTGTTTATAGTCCCACAGCCAGACGCTAGTCTTCTCTCTGTTTAACGTCCCCTAGCCAGACAGTTTAACGAAGAAAAATGATGTCGACCGTTGTAAGCAGTCATCAAAGAGGTAGGTATTATCTGTCCATCTGTCTAAAATAAATAAACGTATCTATCTAACTATTTAGTACATACCTATCTGTGTAAATACCTATTAGGTGTTAGATCTGTTAGAATCGTTAATCAGGTATACTTACCAGTAATTTGTCTCTATAAATCAATATGCATATTTTATTGGCTACCAATAAAATTAATCAGAGTACCTACCCATTCATTCATTGTAATACCCACACACACGCACATCATAGCGGGAAGTGAGGTACCTACCGGGTACCGCATTAACAGGATCAATTCTCAAAGTTACCAGCGTTGCCTGTTGTTCTAGGAAAAACAAGAGGGCGGGCAGGTTTTTATTAGGTCAAGTGAACAGGAATGTTGAAACAGAAAGGCGATATACCATAATCCTGAGCCGTGACTCCAACATAAGTCCGGGGGTTCGATTCCCACCGGGGGCCAACTTTATGCAAAGAATATTTGGAGTACCTACCCATTCATTCATTGTAATACCCACACACACGCACATCATAGCGGGAAGTGAGGTACCTACCGGGTACCGCATTAACAGATTCAATTCTCAAAGTACCAGCGTTGCCTGTTGTTCTAGGAAAAACAAGAGGGCGGGCAGGTTTTTATTAGGTCAAGCGAACAAGAATGTTGAAACAGAAAGGCGATAAACCATAATCCTGAGCCTTTACTCCAACATAAGTCCGGGGGTTCGATTCCCACCGGGGGCCAACTTTATGCAAAGAATATTAATTTGTTCCGAGATTTGGTCTCAGAAGTACTCAGAACGACTCGATTGCGGCTTTTTCTTGTTATGTCTTCGTTCGCTTTAATTTTTTCGGAACCATATACGACTCGATAGCGGCTTTTTCTTGTTATGTCTTCGTTCGCTTTAATTTTTTCGGAACCATACCTAAGACTTCCGTTCTTTACAGTTTCTTTTATCAAACTCAACCTAGGTACCCACTTGGTATGATAAATGATAATCCTGTAATCATATATACCCGGTGATAATTCCTGGTCATAAGACATTCCTAGGAACCTTGAACAGTCATTAGCGTAGCAGTGGGACCGTGAGAAAATCGGTGGAAAATTGAAAAAACCAGAGATATATTCCTGGTCATAAGACATTCCTAGGAACCTTGAACAGTCATTAGCGTAGCAGTGGGACCGTGGGAAAAATCGGTGGAAAATTGAAAAAAACCAGAGATATAAAATATAGGTGGATCATTAAGAGCAAAACTAGTCCAATCATCAGCAATATCATATATACCCGGTAATAATTCCTGGTCATAAGACATTCCTAGGAACCTTGAACAGTCATTAGCGTAGCAGTGGGACCGTGAGAAAAATCGGTGGAAAATTGAAAAACCTAGAGAATCTAGAGATATAAAATATAGGTGTATCATTAAGAGCAAAACTAGTTCGATCATCAGTAATATGACTATTGACTACCACACCCAACACCACTTCCTGACCACTTGGGTTAAGAAACGTCGGTCGTGTCGAGGAGTAGGTGGGTATCTAATGGAAAAGTTACCAAAAAGATATGGTCCAGATTTCTACGCTACCATTCTTGTGAAAGTTCTGTTGTGTGATTTTCTTTTCGGTGCTTATCCAGTTTAGTTATGAATCTTACGTATTCTTGAGAGTTCATTGCAACGGTCAATACATTAATTAGACTTACTTTATCATGGACACTCGTTGCTATCATGGACACTCGTTGCAGTTTAGTTAGTTATGCAGCACGCTAGCCTTGTAAGCGCTAGGTCGCGGGTTCGATTCCCGCCCAGGCCGAACAATACATAAATTAATGCTAAACAGTTAAGGTTTCCGGAACGGCTGGCTTCCTCCCATCCTGTCCTCCTTTTCTCTTCGATTTCTGGACGACAAGACCTCAATTGTTACAGTTGCCTTCATCAAACCTCTTAAAACTTCCCTAAAAAATTGATGTTCATGGTAGAGGAAAGAGTATTTCCCCTGGCTTCTACCCATATTTGTTACCATGATGAACTTCAAAACTTCAGAGAGGCAAGGCAAGGCATACTAGGATAGGGGCTAAATCCTCTTCTATCCCAAGTATGCAAGTATCTGCTAATCCAGCAACCCAGCTAGAAGGCTAGAACAATGGACAGGCAACTTTCGCCTGGCTAGACAGGATACGAGAAAGCCAGCCGTTCCGAGAAAGAACATTATCGGTACATAAATTTCACAAAGGGTGAGAATCGAACCCCCAACCTAACGCCTCGTGATTTCAAGCACGTACATGAAAATAAATTGAATTTACCTACTTCGATCAAACAGGATTAAAACATTTGAAAAGCCGCTGCAGTAACTTTGATCAAGATAGAAGAAAGCAAATTCAAAGATCGACGGATAATCTGTACCGCCCGCGGGGGAGTCGAACCCTCAATCCACCACTGTACAAATTTCCACAACGTACTTGAAGACATACTGTTCAGTGATAATACCTACTTAACATTAGGAGGAGTACAGGACATAGAGTAAAGAGTAAACTATGGAACTAAAGCATACAAGAAGCAGTTCTGAAAGAATAAGAAGTAAAGAAGTTGTGAATGATTTGGCATCTCCACCATTGAGCATGACAAGTGATGAAATTGGTGGAGATGTCAAATGCTCTCAAACAATGGTACTCTTGAGACGTCAGAGAAACTTTAGCTCAATCATTTTACCTATTGGCTTGAACTAACGTCACTGTGTGACAACGAAGGTATTTACTGTCGAAAGTTTTATCCTCTATTTGGCGACAAGCTAACCTCCTCCTCACAGTATCTCTTTTCTTAACTTTGTGTAAAAACCGACAGCCCGCGATTGCCCAGGTCAAGGTCACCCTCATCCATCCGGATACCGGCCACGCGCAGTGTTGCTTAACATCAGTGATCCATCGGGGATCGGTGCATTACTCCTTCTACCACGGTTTAACACTATGACTTGAACCATTATCAGAATATACCAGTACCAGCAATACCTATACCATTGCCAGTGGTCACCCTCATCCATCCGGATACTAACCACACTCAGCGTTGCTTAACTTCAGTGATCCATCGGAAACCAGTGCATTACTCCTTCTACCACGGTCTAACACTATGACTTGAACCATTATCAGAACATACTTGTACCAGCAACGTACCAGCATGCAGGTTTGAAGGTCTAAACTTTAGCCTGCCATAGGTACTCTGTAGGTATGTACTCAGTACATTACCTGTTGTTAGTACTATAGTGAGTTCTAGTTATCAGTACTATGGTGGTTTCGGTAGGGACATAGCCGCGGAAAGAGTAGTCAGTCTGAATCTTTTTTTCCACTTTTCGCTCAAAACTAATGCAATTCTCTTCAAAAAACTATGGAATTCCAAATGAAGGGCCCCGTCAGTTGAACAAACATCAGTGATCCATCGGGGACCAGTGCATTACTCCTTCTACCACGGTTTAACTCTATGACTTGAACCATTATCAGAACAGACTTGTACCAGCAACGTACCAGCATGCAGGTTTGAAGGTCTAAACTTTAGCCTGCCATAGGTACTCTGTAAGTATGTACTCAGTACTGTACCTGCTGTTAGTACTATAGTGAGTTCTAGTTATCAGTACTATGGTGGTTTCGGTAGGGATATAGCCGCAGAAAGAGTAGTCAGTTCGAATTCTCACTCGAAATATTGACGCTCTTATCATTAAAATTATCCTTATCAGTGAATTTTGACGCGTTTTCGACGCGCGCGAGGTTTTGAAAGCGTTTTTTGGGCGCGATTTTTTGAAACAGTCTTCTGACGTGCGGATTTTTTTTGAAAATTTCTTTGGCGCGGGGGAATTTTCCGAGACCATTTTTTTGGTGCGTTCGATTTGTTGAAAACCCTTTTTCGGCGTGCGGAAGTTTTCTAGACATTTTTTTTCGTCTCTTTTGAAAGTGTGTTGTCGCGCATTTTGATCCCGGACCATTTTTTTATCCTTTTACCTACGGGAACTTTTTGTGTGACCAGTGACTATATCTATTTTTTAGCTATTGCTATTTTTTTAGTGTGTGACCCATTTTCCAAACATTGGACTGTAAAGTGATTTTCTTCCAAATTTCTCACCTTTGCGTTTTGCACACGTAATTCGACAGTGTTTGAAATTTGAAGGCCTTTGTTTTGTGGGGTTTTATTTTCCACTTGCCTGTTATAAGGTATTTTTTAGTTACTTGATTGACCGAATGAATCCACCACTACCGAAATTGGACTGATTTTATGGAAATAATTTAGCTACGTGGGTGAAAAAAGTGATTTTTCTCCTTAATTTTCCGATGTGAAATTTGGTGAAATCTTCTGTGAACATTAATACATAAGTAGGTAGTAGGTATTAGGTATGGTAAAATTTTGAAAGGAGGTATATTTTATGACGGCTTGCTCACTGATGGTTTTTATAGATTCATTTTATAGGGAAACCTGGAACATGGGTAATATTTTTTTTTCCGAATAGGCGCTTTAACACTTATGATATGTAGCAAGGTCGTTCGCGCCGGAGGGTAATGTTTAGTTAGAGATTATCTAAGGGACTCGAACTCAGAACCTTCTGATTCCGAGGCGGGTGAGAGTTTTGCCCATCAGACCACGAAGGATACGTCTGATATCCTCTTGGAAAGTGAAATTTACTGTAGGTAATATAGAATAGGTAATTATAAGTACCTAGAATGTACCTACTTTTATACCTATAACTACCTTTTCACACTCGAGCAGGTAATGTAGGGAAGACCATGCATGCATGCATGCATGCATGGATTTTTCAGACAGCTAACGAGTAGGATACCTACCTATACATAGATATGTACAATTGTACATAGATAGGTAAGTAGGTAAGTTAGGTACATGGGTATAGTTAGATATAACTAGGTGCATACGTACCTACATAGCTAGGTAGGTAAGAAAGAGATTTCTACTTACTAAGTGAAATGGGTAGGTAATAGGTATGTATGTACCTAAGTAAGTATATGTAGGTAATAATTTCTTCAATACTTACCAATGAGGAGTGACTATTTATACATATCTATTTATAAGTAGAAACAGACCTACAATAATCATAATTATTAATACATTATCATTATCACCTACTGATGAGTACCTATACTCATGTAGATAAGATATTATTACGTTTTCGCGTGTTGGACTATTAATAATAATAATAGTTTAATTGAGAGTTCAACTTTGGAAGGAAAAGTAAAGAGAGAGAGAGAGAGAGAGAAGCTGACAGCCTATTCACATTTTTTCTTTGGATACCAAAAACACAGTAGGTACCTACCTTCTTCATATTAAGAGGAAATGTCGCTACTGGATTAAAGTAGCTACTCAATTATTCTCAAATAATCCTTATACAGTTATAGGTAGATGTGTTATCCTGTTATCAAAAGGTGATAACAAAGTTTGGAATTGGCCAAGAAATTTCCATTTGTTAAATCCACCAAAGTTAACCGCATAAGTTCAGCTTAAAATTACCTAAAACCATCACCTTTTGTAGGTATTTCATATGAATCATCTGGGTGTTACGTACGTGCTTTCTTTTCTTAACTTTGTTCTTTATTATCATTCTATGCCTCTCTCTCTCTTATTTATAAGTAATAAACACCGCTATGTATTTATATAAATAATCACATAACCATAAAAACAGCATAAATAGGTATTCATTTTTTTTGTGAGGATTGATAGAGGGAATTTATTTTTTTTTTAGGTCCTTCGTCCCGGAAAGCGAAGAGAGAAGAAAGACAGGAAAGAGGAAAGCCAGCCGATCCAGGAACGAATGTTTCCCCATCAGGGAAAAATCC
>NW_007383217.1:1451-6183 GCF_000475195.1 Diaphorina citri | reverse complement strand
TCCCCGCAAATCTCCGTCGATGATAAAAATTCGCATTAATTTTTGCAATCTTTTGACACTAATTTTAAATAAAATTTTCATAATTGGTACTTTATCGCTTTAATACAAATTAATTAAAATAAAGAAAAAATAAATAAATAGATAGTAAATGAAAATAAATAATAGATAAGTAAATACGGTATAAATAATATTTTATGTAACTCTAGAGTTAACAGGTTTTATTTCTCAATCATTTACGCAAAGATATACGCGATAGTAGAGTTTGATTTTTTACCTAGTTCGAGGCAGTAAAGGTGTTAATAAATAAATAATAAATGGAAAATAAATAACTGATAAAAACTCATAAATAAATAAAGAATATGAAAAAGAAAACACAGTAGAAATTAAAAAAATACAAAACACATACATACTGGAAAATCTAGAAAATTAAAAATAGAACTGTCAATGTAGGTTGTAAACGGGCTGGAACAGCAAAAATGAAATAGGAAACATTAGATCAGATATCTAATATAGGAACATGGGAAATGAAATCGAGAAGGTTAAATTAGAATCAAACTGGAACAGCCGAAACGAAATAGTAACCTACCAATACGAGAACAAGGAAAATGAAATAAGGAACGTTAAAGAACATCTTTTGGATTAGAACCATCCATACTGGAACAGGGAAAATGAAATAGTGAAATGATAGTGTTTTATTCATACTCCTCAAGTAGGAGATTCTAATACATCATCTGAAGCAATTCACCCTGAATTATGACAGTAAGAAACAAATGGTTAGTAAGGCACTAAGGCCTTAACTTAGAATCATCAGCACTTTGCTCGTAATTCCCATCATATCAGTTATATTGCCACACATCAAATTACGTCTAGTGAAATCCATTTGCCAAGCTTTGCAGGAACTTCGTACGTAGAAGGTTTTGTAGTTTGTTCAGTATTGAAAATTGCCGTACCTATTTTGTGTATTTTAATATCCCGAGAAAGAAAACCTTAGCCGTTGCCAAATGGATCTTCTTATCCCCCTCTCTCCTAATGGGAAGAAACTCTAGCCTTTAACTTTATCCCTCCTCCTGTAGGGGATTTTTTCTATCCCCTAATGTGTTATGAATTGCTATATCCCTCTCCCTGAAAAATCCCCCTCCTGATGTTCAATCGTTTTGGGAAGATCACCTTACCTTTTTCATAGAAGGCATGATAGGTATTTCGTGTCAGTCTTTGCCCCAGCTCGTTAGAGTAAATTTGGGTAGCATTTAAGCAAGAAGGAACCAGCCATAAGAGGAATTGCCTTGTGGATGGTTATTTTCTGCTGAATGCTGTCCAGTTTAGGATTCAGGCCCTCATACATCTTAGCTTTAGAAAGTATGTCGAAAAATGAACACTATTGATGAAACCTTCTAATATTCTCGCACAAAATGTTCCTAATTCTTGACTTTAGTATTGAGCTCGAGGAAGGTCGTTTTTATGCGTGTGAAAAGCATAGGTACATACATGTGTAACTGTGTATGTTTAACTTTACCTTGAGGACAAGATCCTAAAGTCGAGAAGGCAAGATGAAAAGGAAATGAGAAGGAGAGAGAGAGAGAGAGAGAGAGAGAGAGAGAGGGAGGGAGAGAGGGAGAGAGATATGACACGTGAGAAATACAATAGGGACTTTTTCCCCAAAATTCAAATGAGAGTATTAATAAGAACAGGAGGGTTAAGGAGAGAGAGAGAGAGAGAGAGAGAGAGAGAGAGAGAGAGAGAGAGAGAGAGAGAGAGAGAGAGAGAGAGAGAGAGAGAGAGATTTTCGCTGGCACGTGGTCCAAAATTCGCTTGAAAAAAAAAGAGAGGAACCTTGTCTTTTCGCTTTCCTTTTTCATTAATTTTAGCATGTGAAAGACAGCCCTTCGATCAAGGCGCATCAAGTGTATTATTATAAGACTTTACGCCCCACTCTGTCTACTTCTCGCTGACAATTTTACCCAGCTTTCCCAATTGTCCTGGCGAGAAGCTGAGTGCACCCAAAAGTCCAAATGTGCCCGACCAATCACCCATGCATACACCAACTTGGTTAATTTGAGTGATCCTCTGTTTTTTTTGTTACATTTTATTATAATTAATTTTTTCTTCCTCATTCGCACTTTTTTTCACCAATTTTTCTTACATATTTCAAAGGTACGCACGGGTTACATCGTGGTGCAGTTAGCCAGCAGGCCACGGGCCAATAATCACGAATGCATCAGTAACCAATGGATTCAAGATTTCTGTCTCGTACCCGTCACTCAAGAAAACAATATCGTCTAATTTAGAAAACTCCGACCTTGAACATCGAGTGACTCCTTCTCTCGAACCTGTTCAAAGGACTTCTATTATTTCGCGAAGAGAAAATAGACTCTCAGCTTTCCGAGAGAGAAACTCTGGAAAATGTCCTTAAGAAGGAAAGTTCGAGGTTTATGAAAACAACGTCGAGAGAGGTATCTTTAGAAAACAACTTGCTTTGGAGAGTAAATTGGAAAAATAACTTTGAGAGTATCTTTGCACAAGATTTTTCGGAAATACTCCGGGCAAAGCAGGTGCAACCGGTCTATGGATTAAGGAAGCCAGCATACGTTCAGATATTCCATCAGACCGTCTGACATAAGAAAACGTTTAATTTAGTTTTTTTAAAGTCATTTGTTTTAAGCAAGGCTCTGATTCATTAGTTTTTCAAGGAGTTTAACGTCCCCGGCTTTTATCACTGATAACTGCTACAAGCAGGTCTTTACAGTTTCAATGACGGGGGTTTAACTTTCGTGAAGGGGGGATACACCAACATTCACTAAAAAAAGAGGAGCTTTGATCAGATATCGTAAAAAAAGAAAAAAATCTGAGCTTGTGAAGACACCGAGATTCAGACAGTCATGATCGAAAAATATCGGAACGTTCTATGTAAAATCAAACCTCTAAAAAAAGAAAAAAAAAGAAAAAAAAAAGAAAAAAAAAAAAAGAAAAAATATCTGAGCTTGTATGAGGAAGGAATTTTAATTGTGTTAAGCATAAATGCTTGTCACAAATGTCGTTCCCTGCTTAATGCACTACGTTAAATTTAATGGCTTGACTTGGACTCGAACCACCAACCTCCAGATCCGAAGTCCACCGCGCTAACCACTACACCACTGAGGTTCGCTTCTCGGCCTTTTGGCTAAGATTAAAGTGTAGTATCTGAGCTTGTATGAAGACCTGAGATTCAAACTGTCTGATCTGAAAATATCTGAACGTGTGTGGCTGCAGTAACAATAATTTCATACATAAAATTTCAAAGTAAACAAAAAGTTCAGACTAAGACCTTTCCAAAACTTCGAGAAAGTTTTAGAAAATCATCCTTCATTCAGAATATTCGTTAAGTTTGACGAATTCTCAGAACTATCACAACTCTATATGACTTCTTGTTCTTGTGAACTCTGATAGAACATTCTAAGAAAGGGAGAGATAGAAAGAAAAGGGGAGAAGGAGAAAGAGAAGGGAAGGAAGAAAGACAGGGAGAGAAGAAGAGACGGGAAGGAAAGAAGGAGAAAGAGAAGGAAGGAGAGAAAATAAGAAGGAGAAAGAGAAGAAGAAAAAGAGATTAGAAGGAGAGAAAGTAAGAAGGAGAAAGAGAAGAAGAAAAAAGGAAAAGAAGGAGAGAAAGAGAAAGGGAGAGAAGAAGAAAAAGAGGTTAGAAGGAGAGAAAGTAAAAAGGAGAAAGAGAAGAAGAAAAAGAGGTTAGAAGGAGAGAAAGTAAAAAGGAGAAAGAGAGGGAGGGAAAATGAGAGAAAGGGAGAAGAGGAAGAGAGAAGGAGATGGAACTGAATCGGCGAGAGAGATAGGAAATAAGTTTGAGAGAGATAGAGCAACAAAAAGGAAAGAAGAGGGAAAGATAAAAAAAGAGGGAGAAATATTGATAGAGGTAACAGGGAGAAGGAAAGAGAGAGAGAGAGAGAGAGAGAGAGAGAGAGAGAGAGAGAGAGAGAAAGAGAGAGATAGAGGAGGAGAAGAGAGGGAATAAGGACACCGACAATGCTTTTATTAGCTGTTATTTCCTGATGACGGTCATAGCTCACACCGAGCTAATGAGAGAGAAGAGAGAGAGAGAGAGGAGACGACGCACTCGGTGAGAGGAGACCGACAGATATATTCCTCACTGATCCAGATATTATAGTGAGAAAGTGACACTAGAGGAGGTATGAATAGGTACTTTCGACTAAATGAGGTACATATCAACACTAGTTTGATATACATAAATAGTAGAAAGAAAGTATGACTACTGTGTACATTCAAATCCTACTAATAGAGGATGCACCACAGGCTCGGATCACTAGAAGACTAAGACAACGCCCCAGATACCTTTGTACCAACTAGGTAACATGTAGACTCCGGAAAATCTGGCTGTGAACCATCCACACGACTTTCTTACCCTATTGAAGTGCTCAAAAACAACACGTGCTTATTTGGCGTGGTTCTGCTTGCTAACATTTACAATGACTCTAACCCGTTTAGTCGATATAGCTTCAAACCTGCCAAAAGCGCGGTCGAAACCCGTCAAAAAGCCGGTCAAAATACGCTCCAACGCAGCACCTATGTTAACAACTGCCTTGTCCCCATTTTGAACTACATACCCAACATTTTCAAAGTCTCTAGCTTATACCCGTTCCCGAGATATTTTAAATTCACCCGAAAAACCGGTCCAAAAAACGCGGTAAAAATGCCGGCCAAACTGTTGCCCAGGTCCTTACCAACC
>NW_007383216.1:0-6052 GCF_000475195.1 Diaphorina citri | reverse complement strand
ACTAATGATCATGTAAGGTACCTATTAGATAATAAGATCAAGAGGAAGGTACAGAAAACAAAAATCAGAAATAATAATCGTCATAATAGAAATAGATACAAACTACGCAACTTACGCATAAAATTACGTTTACGTTGTTCCTTTTACTCGTGCTTTACATCCAATTTGGTTTCCACATTTCGTGAGCCACGAGTTAATCAAATTAACGCAACTTTTATTGCCAAATCTTGATAATGTCAAAAATGAAAGATACTCAAAATAGAGTGAACTCTTACCTTACCTACCTCTACAAAAAGATATTATAGGGACCTCTCTCAAAAACAGCCAAGATTTTTGATCTCTACCTAATAATAGACATCATGTTGCTAACTTACTATACCTACATAGGTACCACCCAGCCAAGATTTTTGATCTCTACCTTATAATAATCATCATGTTGCTATACCTACATAGGTACCTACCGCTTAATAAATCTTAAATAACATACCGTCCTACCAAAATAAACGCCTTATGTATTAGGCCACATAAATCATTCGATAAGTAGTTATGTAGTTTCTGGTGTATATTTAAGTGCCTACCTAAAAGTAGCAAAATTACAGGCTTCTTGAAAGGGAAACGCGATTTTTTGAGATATTTGTAGGCAAAGGTAGGTAAAAAAAAAATTAAATACCAGACCACAAAAATGGCGATAAATATTTTTTGGAGAAAAATAACTTCTCCTTGGTATGTTAGAACTTTCTTTCAGTTTTTATTGTACATAAAATTCAAACATGAATGTATACAACGTCGGTATGTTACACTAATAGGTACTAATAATAAGACTTACGCTAAAAGACTTGGGAATGAAACCCAAGTTTTAAATCGACAATTTTTCCTTCAGCAGTTCAGCTTCCTTAATTGTTCGATTTGCCATGGCTCACAAAGACCTCCACAATCTCATTGTCGGTTGATATAAACCAGAATATTAGGGTAGATCGACACAACTACGAGTGTGGACGTTCCTTAAGAATCTACATAGTTCAGGATTTGATCGCAACATAGGTCCATAAAGTTGGAACAATGAATCAAAGATTTGCCCAGGGCAGTAATATGATTGGTCGATAATAAAGTACTTGTAAAGTCCAAGGCCGACACTTTCAATGTAAAATGTCGAATTAAAAACACATAATTTACGTAAATTGTGAGGTAGAAAAAAATCTAGTCCATAAATCTATTCAGCGTGTGCTTTAGGACACCTACTTGGTTTGGATCTGCATTTTACTCTGAAGTTACCGATATTTTGCCCTAGGTTTTGAACCCGTGACCTTTCGACTAGAAAACGAGTACCCCAAATAGTGCTGCCCACTTGCCTGCGCGGTTACCGATATTTTGCCCTAGGTTTTGAACCCGTGACCTTTCGACTAAAAAACGAGTACCCCAAATAGTGCTGCCCACTTGCCTGTGCGCAAAATACAAAAGATTTCGATTTTTAATTGTGTGTTATAGGTTATAGACCAGACAAATTTCTCTTGAAATATTTTTTACTCTTTTTTTCTGATATCTTTTACTCTTTTTTTTCGTTCGTCCTTTTAAGGAAACATGGTACCTGACCTGCCTATCTACTCCAGGCTACTTCATTGCCTGCGCGGAAAATACAAAAGATTTCGATTTTTAATTGTGTGTTATAGACCAGACAAATTTCTCTTGAAATATTTTTTACTCTTTTTTTCTGATATCTTTTACTCTTTTTTTCGTTCGTCCTTTTAAGGAAACATGGTACTGACCTGGCTATCTACTCGAGGCTACTTCATCCATAAATAGGTTAGCTATCGTTGATGTATTGTAAGCTAACAGAATTACCGACTGACAGAAATGGCGAGCGAAAAACAATTGCCTAGATTTTTTAATTGTGCGATGAACCTATTTACTAAATTTTCTTGGCACGTTGTCTGTCTACAGACCTACTGATAACTATCTCTAGACCTACTGTTATGTCTGCTATGAAGTTCTGGATCTTGTGTAATTTGCAGGTATAGGTCACAGTCTATCTAGACTCAAGAGCATTTTTTAAGCTCTTCTTTTGAAAGCCCACTCATGGATTTCCAGCTAGGCATGTACTTTTCAAACAAGTAGGTATCTGTCCTTTGAATATATTTTTTTTTTCTTCAGTGTATGAAAGGTACCCTTATACACTATTTCTGGAGGAGTACAAGCAGTTTACAACCAATCCAAGAGACGAGCTACAAACATACCTTTCCGTATAGGTAATGATAACTTCAAGCGGTTCATGATTCGATTGATTGTTCAACACAAGTTTCACTTTCAGCGAGTTTTTGGTTGTTTTGAACCGAAAGTACCAAAACTCAATCATGACAATCAGGTACTCGTACCAAACAAGCATGAAGGTAATGTGTTCTGGAATTCATGAGTGGTCCATTCTTCTCTAACTTTCAACTAAATTTAGAATGTACACCAAACTCAATTTTTCACGTAGCCAGCCTAGTTAGCTTGGTTGGTAGCGCGTCTGCCTTGTGAGCACTAGGCCGCGGGTTCGATTCCTGCCCGGGGCGGATTTTATCCTGATCGGATAAGGTTTCTTCGCGGAACGACTATTAGCTTTTTCCTATCCTGTCTTTCTTTTCTCTTTGATATCAGGACGAAAAGACCTTAGGAGGTAAAGTTCTCTCTATCAAACCTCTTTTTCAATTTTTAGCCCGTCCTTCCTTTATTATTACGATAGTAAGTGGACGGGCTATTGTATTCTCGCGATTCCAATTCAAGTAGTCTCCACTATTCAGAGATAGAGTTTGCCATTTATTGTCAGTCAAAATCGTGTCTGCAGAAGTGTGCTGGACTAGGTCTGTCCGATCGACTAACCCGAGTGGATTAATTACTGGATTCATCACGCCTCACCAGGGCCGTTCAGAACGTCTGACAAACCTAGACAGTCAGAATGTGTGTGGCGAATAAAGCTTGAGGCCTTAGGTCTGTCAGACCTAGACAATTGGAAAGTGTGTGACGGATAAAGCTTGAGGCCTTAGGTCTGTCAGACCTAGACAGTTGTGGAAAGTGTGTGACGGAAAAAGCTCGAGGCCTAGGTCTGTCAGATCGTCTGAGAGACCGCGATATAAAGCTTTTTACACCGTACACGTTCACGATTTAACACAACCAACGATTCAATCCAATTAAACCAAATCGGTAAAAACAATAGACGTCGTATCGCGATTCCGCTTGTTGCTCATCGTATTATTAAATGAAATTATTATGAACTGTTAATTATATATGCATCACATATTACATACAGGGTGATGTTCAACCTAAAACTGCCCCATAGGAAATGATAATTTATGCCAATATGGACCTTTACAAACAGACTCATCCGTGCAGATAATAACCCGTAAAATCAGTTTGTAGCCCAATAATAGTTCCTAGGAATGGTTCAACCAATCGATTCCTCGTAAAAAGTTACATGAGAGTGCTTTGTTGGCCCAAAAAGTGGGGGACTTTTATTGGGCTGAAACCCGATTTTACGGGTTAAGGAAAATTAACCCCATAGGAAATTAACCCGTAAAACTCAGAGAGAATTGAAAGTTACATCAATCGATTCCTCGTCATATAATAGATCACATGAGACATCAGAGTGCTTTGTTTGTTGCCCTAAAAAAGCGGGGGACTTTTATGGGGCTAAAAACTGATTACCAGTTCGAGGTTGAACAGTTAAACACCCTGTATGCGTACCAACACTATCAATTAATAATGTTTATTCATACTTTAGAATGGATCAATGCACACTTGAAATTGAACGAATGGAGTAAGTTTCAAGTTTCAATCTCGAGGGTTTGCAGCCTGAAAGTTTGTCTTTTTATTTCACCATACATTTGGCATACCTACATGTTCAACACATAAAGAATATTTTCCCCATTGAATTTCGCGCCTGATGGGTTCTTTGAAATCCCGTAACCCGTAAGGGCTCTTTTTCTGTGAGATGATGAACATTTCGTCCAATCACATCCATCAGATAAGGTGTGCTCTGGTCTTTGTCTGCAAAAACTGCATTCGGGTTAAGGAAAATTAACCCCATAGGAAATTAACCCGTAAAACTCAGAGAGAATTGAAAGTTACATCAATCGATTCCTCGTCATATAACAGATCACATGAGACATCAGAGTGCTTTGTTTGTTGCCCTAAAAAAGCGGGGGACTTTTGTGGGGCTAAAAACTGATTACCAGTTCGAGTTTCAACACCCTGTATGCGTACCAACACTATCAATTAATAATGTTTATTCATACTTTAGAATGCATCAGTGCACACTTGAAATTGAACGAATGGAGTGAGTTTCAAGTTTCAATCTCGAGGGTTTGCAGCCTGAAAGTTTGTCTGTTTATTTCATCATAAATTTGGCATACCTACATGTTCAACACATAAAGAATATTTTCCTCATTGAATTTCGCGCCTGATGGGTTCTTTGGAATCCCGTAAGCGTAGTTTCAAGTTTCAATCTCGAGGGTTTGCAGCCTGAAAGTTTGTCTGTTTATTTCATCATAAATTTGGCATACCTACATCCTACATGTTCAACACATAAAGAATATTTTCCCCATTGAATTTCGCGCCTGATGGGTCCTTTGGAATCCCGTAAGGGCTCTTTTTCTGTGAGATGATGAACATTTCGTCCAATCACATCCATTATATAAGGTGTGCTCTGGTATTTATTTGTTAGGTTTATATTAGACATCCTATGTATTAACATTATTCTTACCGTTTCTAGCCGTTTCTAGTATCCAGTAATAATAGAAACGGTAAGAATAATGCTCTGGTATTTGTCTGCAAAAACTGCATTTAAATTATAGTTTAAATGAGATGCATATTGCAAAATTTATTATTTTCCTTTTGACAATTTCTTGCATTTAAAAACAACATTATTACAAAGTTTTGGCGGAAACAGCAATATTGTATCTACAATCTACAATTCTACACCAACAAATAATTGCATTAATAGTCATAAAAAAACAATAATAATAAAAACAATATTATTCCAAATACATAATAATAGTTGACACACAAAGACTACCAGAGAAAAAATAAAAGACCAACCTAGTTCAGACTTCACCAGTTGTGACAAATTCCCATCAAAGTGTCAGACCAATTTGGACGCCTGAAATGCACAGATCCTGTCTATTCGGCAGTCAGTCAATTAGGTGATGAGACAATTCAGACTATAAATGAACCGGATATACTGTCAGCATAAGATCTATGACAGGAGTGCCAAGTTCGAGATCCAAAGAGAGCTGTGATGATAACGGGAACTGATGATTTAGGTACTAGATGAGACTGGATCTGGAGGTTGGTGGTTCGAGTCCATGTACAGATCCTGTCTATTCGGCAGTCAGTCAATTAGGTGATGAGACAATTCAGACTATAAATGAACCGGATATACTGTCAGCATAAGATCCATGACATCAGGAGTGCCAAGTTCGAGATCCAAAGAGAGCTGTGATGATAACGGGAAGTGATGATTAGGTACTAGATGAGACTGGATCTGGAGGTTGGTGGTTCGAGTCCATGCGAAGTCATAAAATTTAGCGTAGTGAATTGAGCGGGGAACGATATTAATTGTGATAAGCATTTATGCTTGACAAAACTGAAATCCCTAGAGCTACAAGTGGGTACAATCTGCCTTTGAAAACGGTGACCTTAACCCACTGAGCTAACGTTAGAAGTGATGGAAAAACTAAACAGGTTTCGCAAATGACTGTTAATCTGCGGAAAAAATCTACATTTTAATCATCAACTTAAAATTCGCTTAAGCCCCCACCAAATCACACCTGGTTTAGTCAAAAATTCGTCCACTTATCCAATGATTAAGATCGTAAATTTTAGAGTTCACATTTAGACACATGGTGAGCTCTAGTTTCAACCTAATTAGGTCCGCCACGTTAAAATCCGAGGCACATTAAAACCCAAGTCCAAAGGTACAGTTAGCACATAACTTACGAGCTAACTCGACCGTCAGACATGATAGGTACTGTATAGTTATATGTATACTGTATGTAGGCACAGTATATTACTGTAGATA